>NC_132786.1:5864393-6167424 GCF_048418805.1 Vulpes vulpes | reverse complement strand
CCTTGTAAACTAGTGGGGTGAAGAGTCATAGAGAGTAAGCCTTTGGGATGATTGCAGAAGTCTTCCTGTATGAAAAGACCAGAAAAAGTTCAGCTGGCAACCAGGAAAGTAGTACAAGTTACCGAGATGACAACAACCCAAGAGGAGACAGCCACTGAAAAAAAATAGAGCTCGATGAGAGTATAAGACTTCAAAATTCCCTGAAGCCATGATTGTAGGGCAGAGAAGAAGTAATGTGGATGGAGGAGGCAGGTAAAAAGGGTCAGATCACAAAGGGCATTGAATGCCAAATTATATTATAATTTTACTTAAAACCAATGTGTAGGTGGCAAGGATTTTTAAACAAGGATATGACTTGATAAAATTTACATTTTAGAATGATCACTCTTGGCAATGATTTGGAGGAAAAAGAGGTTATAGGCCAGGAGACCAGTTGGCTGATTTCTCCAGTGACACTGTTGAGACATTAGAAGAATCTGAATGAAAAAGAAAAAGTCGAGCCAAGTCACATCATCTAAAAGAGATTTTGGGGACTCCTGGGTGGCTCAGTGGTTGAGCACTGCCTTCAGCCCAGGGTGTGATCCCGGAGTCCAGGGATAGAGTCCCACGTCATGCTCCCTGCATGGAGCCTGCTTCTCCCTCTGCCCATGTCTCTGCCTCTCTCTCTCTCTCTCTCTCTCTCTCTCTCTCTTTCTCTCTCTCTGTGTCCATCATGAATAAATAAAGAAAATCTTTGAAAACAAAAAGTGGTTTCGAAAGACACTGCACTTCCCCTGATTGCAATTCCTACGTGTACCCCACACTTCCTCTAAAGTGTCATTATCCTGGTATGAATATTGTGTAAATCATGGAGTAAAATGCAAAATTTACCACCATGAACAACTGTATATAAAATGGTAAGAGATAGAGGTGAAAGAAGCAGAAAATTGGTCAAAAATACAAATGAACACATGACGCACAAAGGAGGAAAGTCCGTGAAGATGCTGGATGCTCATTTCTACAACCAGTTGACATGCTCCGGACTCCCCTTCACCATTCATCGCAGGATCCCTTTGCCTTCCCCAGGCCCCCATGACTTTGCCATTGCCCCTTCGCCCCCCTCTCCAAGGTCAACAGCGCAGGTGATCCCTCTGAACCTGCTCCTCTGTCCCATGCTCACTGATCATTTCTCAGCTCAACTGAGTCAACTCAGAAGCAACCTTTGTTTCTGTTTCTGTGTGCTTCGTGCCCAGCACTTCTACTTAATCCCTCCATGTAGCTTCCAATCTTTATGGAGATTCTCGTGCACTTATGACACTGTGCATCTCTTCTACTAGATCCTTGAACGGACTTGTGAGAGTTATTTTAAGCCCCTCTGTGATAGTTCCTACCACCAAGTACATCTGATCCTGGTTCTGCTAATTTCTTGGTTCAGGGACACTGACATTTTTCTTGCCTTTTCCTCCGACCTTTAGTTTTGCCTGAAAATGGAACATTTTGCATGTAGGGAAAAGAGCATTATGCCTTGAAACGGGCAGATGTCATCTGTCTGTCCCATGGTCTTGCTTGGTGAGGAGAGTGTGGGAATCAACGGACTCCTGGCTTGAGTGGGGCTTGAGTTTTGTGTTGCTGCGATTATCCTCATCTACCAACAAATTACTTTCCCCTATTGAGACTTGTGCCTAGTGTGGAGTGTCCAGGGCTGGGAGGGCTTTTCCCAGGGTCGCTGAACCACCCTGAGTGTTCGGCTCTGCTGTGAGGCTGCCCGTAGAGAGTGTCTGTCTGCAGGCTGCCCCTGGCCCTGGTTCACAGCTGTGTCTTGTTTCTCAATCCTGCTGGCCTGGTGTTGGAGGCTGAGGCTTTATCCCTCTGTCCTGGCTCTTTCTCAGTCTCAGGCATGTCCTTTGTCGCCAGGTCTCAGAGTTGGGGCCATCTTGGGGGACTTTCCACCTCTGCAGACTGAGGAGAGGGCACCTAGTCTGAACAGAGTGGCTTCCTGCCCCAAGGACCATCATGAAAGAATGATGTGTTTTGTTTCCTGTTCTCTTCCCTCAGTAATGAGTCTTCATCAGCCTCTGAGGGAAACAGTTTGCTGCCCTTCCCCCAGTGGCTCAGGCTTTTGTTACATGATGGAGGCAGGACCTGGGCCCAGAGCTTGGCTCTGCAACACAGCTGTGGTGCCTCCACCTGACCTGCGCCATGCAGGAGGCATCCTCTGGCTCCCCCTTTTCCCTGAACATCCTGGCGAGGCCTGTCCCAAGCGTGTCTCAAAATCTTGAGGACTGGTGGGCACCGCTCTTTGCTGTGGCTCTCAGCCAGTCTATGCTTCTAGGAACCCACCTCTAACTTCAGTGCCTTGTTAAAGCAATTCTCAGGGGCTTATTTCCTGGCCCTGTTTTCCTCCCAGGCTCTGGCACAGGTGAGTTAAGACTCACATCCTATCTCTGCCTGGATGTGCTGACCTTTCCTGAGGTTTCATGCTCTTGGGTTCCCCTGCAATCTCAGCTTTGGGATGATTTCAGGAACAGTTATGATTCTATGGTTTAACCTTTCTTTTTTTAGGAGGGAACCAATGTTCTTTCCAGCATTTTACAGCCTAAGTGGAAGCTAGGACAAGCTCAAGTGCTTTATATGTTTTTTCCTTTAAAGGAGACTGTGTTTTTAAGAGCAGTTTTAGATTCATAGCACGATTGAGCAGGAAATACAGAGAGTACACATATACTCCCCGTGGCCCTCCCTGTTTTGCCTCTAGAAATGTCCTGCTCCAGAGAGGTACATTTTCACTCACCTTTATTTTTATTTTTTTTTAATTTTATTTTAAGTAGATTCCATACCCAACATGGAGTTCAAACTCATGACCCTGAGACCAAGGGTTGCATGTTTACCGACTGAACCAGCCAGGCACCTTCATAATCACTTACTTTTAAAGGTATATTTTAAAAGACTAAGTATAAGTGGGATATGTGCATGACAATTCACAGGTAAGTAAAATATAAAATGGTAAATAATGATATTTAAGCCAAGGAATTTAAGTCAAATAAACTGCTTATGTGAAAACAACTTACCCAAATTATATGCATAGTGTTTGGAGCAAACGATTCATTATTTTTTTTTTTATCTTGCAAACCAAGCCTACAGATTAATAGTATATCTAATTGCATTTGTCACAAATGCCTCTTGAGGAAACGATTTTGATTGCTAGGCAGACACTGATGAGACGACCCTCCTGGGCAGAAGAGAGCATTTCCTCACAGGGAAGAGAAGCAGGGGAAACTGCAGTTGTGGTTGACTTTGAACCTCTTCTGTCTCAGTTAGTTGAGATGTGGCATTCAAGTCATTGGAGACTGTAGATCAAATATTTGTGAAGTGAATAATGGTAGAACAAAGTGTTATAATAATAGATTAATGTGACTATGGTTTACAGAATGAATTGTCTCAGGAGTTCCAAATGTCTTCTATCAGAAACACCTGAAAGGCTCATGAAGTCACAGTTTGCTGACCCTCCTGTGTAGGGTCTGATTCAGTGAGTTTGGGTAGAACGAAGGCTATCATTCTTTGAAGTGCACTGAATTACTTAGCACTTTGCTGCAAATACTAAAACAACAGCATTAACAATGGAAAGGAACTATCCATGGGACAAATGTTTCGACTAAGAGTGATATAACCTGCTGAGTGATGGAGGGTGAATGACAAGGCCCTGAGGATCTGGAGCAGGAGCAACTGAGAGAGGTGTGGGGTCTTTACCAAAGTCTGGAATTTGGGAGTTTCCCTTTGTTGCCTGCAGATGAGAGGAGGAGAGCAACAGTGATGTGACCATCTGGACACTGTTTCGGAATTTTTCCTACTTTTATCAGAGAAAGTATCTTTTTTTTTTTATCTTTCTTTTTTTTTATGTTATCTTTTTTTTAATTAATTTTTATTGGTGTTCAATTTACCAACATACAGAAAAACACCCAGTGCTCATCCCGTCAAGTGTCCCCCTCAGTGCCTGTCACCCATTCCCCTCCAACACCCGCCCTCCTCCCCTTCCACCACCCCTAGTTCGTTTCCCCGAGTTAGGAGTCTTTATGTTCTGTCTCCCTTCCTGATATTTCCCAACATTTCTTTTCCCTTCCTTTATATTCCCTTTCACTATTATTTATATTCCCCAAATGAATGAGAACATACACTGTTTGTCCTTCTCCGATTGACTTACTTCACTCAGCATAATACCCTCCAGTTCCATCCACGTTGAAGCAAATGGTGGGTATTTGTCGTTTCTAATTGCTGAGGAATATTCCATTGTATACATAAACCACATCTTCTTTATCCATTCATCTTTCCATGGACACCGAGGCTCCTTCCACAGTTTGGCTATTGTGGCCATTGCTGCTAGAAACATCGGGGTGCAGGTGTCCTGACGTTTCATTGCATCTGAATCTTTGGGGTAAATCCCCAACAGTGCAATTGCTGGGTCCTAGGGCAGGTCTATTTTTAACTCTTTGAGGAACCTCCACACAGTTCTCCAGAGTGGCTGCACCAGGTCACATTCCCACCAACAGTGTAAGAGGGTTCCCTTTTCTCCGCATCCTCTCCAACATTTGTGGTTTCCTGCCTTGTTAATGTTCCCCATTCTCACTGGTGTGAGGTGGGATCTCATTGTGGTTTTGATTTGTATTTCCCTGATGGCAAGTGATGCAGAGCATTTTCTCATGTGCATGTCGGCCATGTCCATGTCTTCCTCTGTGAGATTTCTCCTCATGTCTTTTGCCCATTTCATGATTGGATTGTTTGTTTCTTTGGTGTTGAGTTTAATAAGTTCTTTATAGATTTTGGAAACTAGCCCTTTATCTGATAGGTCATTTGCAAATATCTTCTCCCATTCTGTAGGTTGTCTTTTAGTTTTGTTGACTGTATCCTTTGCTGTGCAAAAGCTTCTTATCTTGATGAAGTCCCAATAGTTCATTTTTGCTTTTGTTTCTTTTGCCTTTGTGGATGTATCTTGCAAGAAGTGGCTGTGGCCAAGTTCAAAAAGGGTGTTGCCTGTGTTCTCCTCTAGGATTTTGATGGAATCTTGTCTCACATTTAGATCTCTCATCCATTTTGAGTTTATCTTTGTGTATGGTGAAAGAGAGTGGTCCAGTTTCATTCTTCTGCATGTGGATGTCCAATTTTCCCAGCACCATTTATTGAAGAGACTGTCTTTCTTCCAATAGATAGTCTTTCCTCCTTTGTCGAATATTAGATGACCATACATTTCAGGGTCCACTTCTGGGTTCTCTATTCTGTTCCATTGATCTATGTGTCTGTTTTTGTGCCAGTGCCACACTGTCTTGATGACCACAGCTTTGTAGTACAACCTGAAATCTGGCATTGTGATGCCCCCAGCTATGGTTTTCTTTTTTAAAATTCCCCTGGCTATTCGGGGTCTTTTCTGATTCCACACAAATCTTAAAATAATTTGTTCTAACTCTCTGAAGAAAGTCCATGGTATTTTGATAGGGATTGCATTAAACGTGTAAATTGCCCTGGGTAACATTGACATTTTTACAATATTAATTCTGCCAATCCATGAGCATGGAATATTTTTCCATCTCAGAAATTGTTTTCCTCAATTTCTTTCAGAAGTATTCTATAGTTTTTAGGGTATAGATCCTTTACCTCTTTGGTTAGGTTTATTCCTAGGTATCTTATGCTTTTGGGTGCAACTGTAAATGGGATTGACTCCTTAATTTCTCTTTCTTCAGTCTCATTTTTAGTGTATAGAAATGCCATTGATTTCTGGGCATTGATTTTGTATCCTGCCACGCTACCAAATTGCTGTATGAGTTCTAGCAATCTTGGGGTGGAGGCTTTTGGGTTTTCTATGTAGAGTATCATGTCATCGGCGAAGAGGGAGAGTTTGACTTCTTCTTTGCCAATTTGAATGCCTTTAATGTCTTTTTGTTGTCTGATTGCTGAGGCGAGGACTTCCAGAACTATGTTGAACAGCAGTGGTGAGAGTGGACATCCCTGTCTTGTTCCTGATCTTAGGGGAAAGGCTCCCAGTGCTTCCCCATTGAGAATGATATTTGCTGTGGGCTTTTCGTAGATGGCTTTTAAGATGTCGAGGAAAGTTCCCTCTATCCCAACACTCTGAAGGGTTTTGATCAGGAATGGATGCTGTATTTTGTCAAATGCTTTCTCTGCATCTAATGAGAGTATCATATGGTTCTTGGTTTTTCTCTTGCTGATATGATGAATCACATTGATGGTTTTACGAGTGTTGAACCAGCCTTGTGTCCCGGGGATAAATCCTACTTGGTCATGGTGAATAATTTTCTTAATGTGTTGTTGGATCCTATTGGCTAGTATCTTGTTGAGAATTTTTGCATCCATGTTCATCAGGGATATTGGTCTGTAATTCTCAGAGAAAGTATCTAACCAATTCTGTCAACTGTGGGAGTTCAGAAATTCAGGTGAGGAATGAGAAGCATCTCTACTTTCCCTTTGTATTCCCTTTCTATTCTTTTCCCTTTCCCTTTCTAGAATATCACAGAAGCACTGTTAAAGTCACTGGGTGCTATCATATCAGATGTTATAGTAACATGGCAAAATGAAAGAGGGGACAAGCAGGATGATAGTCTCATTGGTGAAAATAAAAGATGTGGGAGATAACTATAGGACATTAGGGAAATAAATGAGGTGACATGTGGATGATAAGGGGTTGCATACGTGGTTGGCTGAGCAGATAAGCAGATGGCTGAGTGAGTATGGAGATGGTTATAGACAGTGGGTAAATGCGTGTATATATAAATGATGATTCTGAGAGTGGGTATTTGAATGAGAGATAAGTGGACAAACGATTTACTTACAGGGTACATGATGCCTGGAGAGTATATCAGAGATGTTATGTGACTGCATCCTGTGACTTTTACATTTAATGTAGTCATAAAAATTAAAGATTTGGGAAGGTATGGAAAACTAACACTTCTGTACTTCTTTGTTGAGAATTTCCGTGACATTTTCCTGTTTCTTTTTTTGTCTCAACATAAATCTTAATATTTTCTGCATCCCCTTTTAGGATGTTATTTGAAATCTTACATCTTTGTATGTGATGTTACTGTTCTTAAAACTTGAATAGAACCTTCAGAGATGTACGCAGGTGTGGATCCATCCTTGTAAAGCTTGCAGCAGGACCAGTCGGCTCTTTGCAGAGATATCAGGGGAGTGAGGTACAGTGCTCTTGTGTTCAGAAGGAGAAGTGAAGGTATCCTGGAGCCAAAATGGATGACTGTTTTTTCACCAGGGTTGGTTGCAGACCTAATCACTGCTCAGTAGAATAGGGGCATAAGTGCTAAGTGTCAGATTTGGGCTATAGAATATCCTAGAGTCTCAGACAACTGGCATCTCCTCTTTTAGAATGACCTTTGGCTTCAGGAGGTTCCTGTGGTTGAGAATGGGGAAGAACAGACTTCAGAGAGAGAAGCAAGGCAGCATGGAGACTCTGCCCTTGAGGATTGGGAGTGTGTAATACATAAAGCTCCTGAGGGAGTCTGTCTGCCTCACGTTGCTGCTTCAGACACTGCTGTACCTCACCACGTTTGTGTTGGAGCCAGATGTGGGGCACCTGTGAACTTTCTAGCAGCTGTTTTTCTCACAATGTATACTAGTCCCAGGTGAGTAGTTAGCCAGGAGCTATGAGGAGTCTGGAACTCTTCATGTCTCTGGTCCATAACTTTGTTGGAAGGAAGAATTCTTTGAATTGACATGAACTGAGACTGAAGTGGACACATCTATTTGTCAGGCACTAATCAATGTTTGAGAGCTCTGATGGATGCACTAATAAGGGTGTACACAGGGGTGTCTAGAGGGGCAGAAACAGAACTAATCTGACCTGTTAACTGACCTGTTAGGGAGTTTGGATCAAGGATGTGACCTATGGATGCTGCAGTCTTCTCACCCTAAACAGTGTGGCAAATGTAAAGTCATATGCCTTCTTGAAGCTAGAGGCTCAGGGACATTTCTGGTCTAACGGTTCTCATATCCAAATTACACACTCAGAGAAAGAGAGTACAATGGGGGGTGGGATGCAGAAAATGATTAATATTTAGAAATTGCAGTAATCAAGACAGTATGGTACTGACTCAAAAACAGACATCTAGATCAATGAACAGAATAGAAAACCCAGAAATGGACTCTCAACTCTATGGTCAACTAATCTTTGACAAAGTGGGAAAGCATATCCAATGGAAAAAAGATAGTCTCTTCAACAAATGGTGTTGGGAAAATTGGACAGCCACATGCAGAAGAATGAAACTGGACCACTTTCTTAATGCCATACATAAAAGTAAACTCAAAATGGATGAAAGATATACAAATGGCTAACACATTAAAAAATGCTGAAAAATCACATGAAATACAAATCAAAACCACAATGAGATACCACTCTACACCAGTCAGAATGGCTAAAATTAACAACTCCAGAAATAATAGATGTGGGTTAGGGTGCAGAGAAAGGGAAACACTCTTACATTGTTGGTGGGAATGCAAACTGGTGAAGCCACGCTGGCAAACAGTATGGAAGTTCCTCAAAAAGTTAAAAATAGGGCTACTCTACAAACCAGCGATTGCACTGCTAGATGTTTACCCAAAGGATACACACAGTCACTCGAAGGGGCACATGCACCCCAATGTTTATAGCAGCAATGTCCACAAAAGCCAAAATATGGAAAGATATCCATCATCAGATAAATGGGTGAAGAATATGTGGTGTATACATACACACACACACACACGCACACACACACACACACACACTATGGAATATTACTCAGCCATCAAAAAGAATGAAATCTTGCCATTTGCAATGACGTGGATGGAACTAGAATGAAATAAGTCAGTCGGATAAAGACAAATACCATATGAGTTCACTCATGTGGACTTTAAGAAGCAAAAGATGAACATAGGGAAGGGAAGGAGAAATAAAATAAGATGAAATCAAAGAGGGATACAAACTATCAGAGACGCTTAATTGTAGAAAAACTGAGGGTTGCTGGAGGGGGGGTGGGTGGGTGGATGAGGTCACTGGGTGATAGGCATCAGGGAGGGTACTTCATGTAATGAGCACTGGGTATTATATTGCAACTGATAAATCACTAAATTCTACCTCTGAAGCAAATAATACAATATATGTTAACTGAATTGAATTTAAATTTTTTAAAAAAGCTGGGAGCACTGGGTGGCTCAGTGGTTGAACATCTGCCTTCAGTTCAGGTCGTGATCCTGGGGTCCTGGGATGGAGTCCCATATTGGGCTCCCTGCAGGGAGCCTGCTTCTCCCTCTGCCTATGTTTCTGCCTCTCCCTCTGTGTCTCTCATGAATAAATAAATAAAATCTTTAAAAATAATTTAAAAAAGAAACTGAGGGGATCCCTGGGTGGCGCAGCGGTTTAGCGCCTGTCTTTGGCCCAGGGCGCGATCCTGGAGACCCGGGATCGAATCCCACATCGGGCTCCCGGTGCGTGAAGCCTGCTTCTCCCTCTGCCTGTGTCTCTGCCTCTCTCTCTCTCTCTATCTGTGTGACTATCATAAATAAATAAAATTAAAAAAAATAAAAAAGAAACTGAGGATGCTAGGAGGGACTTTACCATATTTAGGGGGGCACCTAGAGGACAAGGCCAGATCTATAAAATGATAGTTTAGGTATTAATATTCATGAACATGTAATAGAAGTGTATTAAATTTCCAAAAAAAGATAAATTGTTAGTAACTATGAAATCCCTTCCCAATCTTCCCGAAGAGTTGTATACCAAATATTTTGATTTTCCTTTCAGTGTTATGAAATGTAAGATCTGTAGATTATTCAAAGTCCTACAACACTCAGAATGTGAACTGGAACTAGAATGGAGATGTCCTGACTCTCATTTTTGGGGTTAGTTCCTCTAGATTGGGCTGTATAGATTGAAGGAACTATATTGTTGTATGTAGTCTCATTTCTAGGGACAAGTCATGCAAAGAAGCTGAGTATTTATCGAATGAAATCATGATAAAATGTGTAATCAAAATGATTTGAGGATTGCATATATCGGAAAAACTGAGTCTCGATATTTGGCAATAATGTGAAATGCAAGGCACCAAGTCCAGGTGGGAAATAGCAAACTGGTTGCTTTCTGAGGATGTAAAACCATTAAAACATAAAACATTTGGTTGGTGCATGTATTCCTGCCGGTGATGGATACATTAACTATATACAATAACTAAGTATTGGCCATGGCTCAGATGAATCTTCCTATAAATTAAAATGCTGTTTCTTTTGATGGTCAAGTGTGTGAAGTAATGGTTCTTGTGTATTTTGACCAGCATGAGACAAAACATGTCTATAGGTTGTGAGACTCAACTTCATGTGCTTTGTTTCTATATTCAGGACTTTGTGCAGTAAAATTGTAGAGGACTCTAAATAGGAAACTAATATGATTAAGACTTGATGGAGGATTGCAAAAGATGTGCATAGACTTTCAGAGGAGAGAAAGCTTCCCCCCCATAGTTGTAGGGCATTATTGATGTAACTACTGGGGTGGTGGTGGTAAATGGTTAGTGGGCTCAGTCATAAGCCTCAGTGTTTCAGACTGGATTTCTGAGGCGGATAATATTTTGTCCATCCACGCATTCTTCGAATTGGCATGGATAGTGGGAAGAAATATGGCTCTGATTTATAATCCTGGAAAGTGAGGCACTGAGGAAATATTCTATAGTGTGCAATCTCATCTGTTCAAATAAAAATTCTCCCCTTGTAATGTAGATTTAAAAAGGTAAAAATAATTTCTTGAAGTAGCCAGCCAAAAGAAGTGGAGAAAGTTGGATAGTTTTAAGTGTATAAAGCACTCATCGGGGCAGGGAAATGTGATGTGGCAATGAATATTGCAAATAGAAGAGAGACCTGTGCGTTAAACCCTAAATACTTCTATGTTTGCAGAGTTTAATCCAATATTTTGGAGTGTGTGTCCCTAGATTAGCAATGGAAACTAAATGAATCTAAAAGTGATTTTAAAATGGGAACAGCCGCAACTGAAGACATCTCCAGAGAACCACAAGTAATGATCCTATGTGGCACCAGAATCGTGAAAAGTCTGTCAGTGCTTGTTAGATTTTGTCTGTGGGTCAGATTTCTTGTCTTAATTGATGAGCATTTGCTCATAGTCCTTCAGGGCGTTATCAGTTCTGGGGAGAGCGTAGAAAAGGCTAAATGGACACTTCGCTGTGTTGAAAAGCCATATAGTTACATGGGGGACACCCTTCCTCTCAGGCATCCTGCAGAGGTGTAGGGGGCTCAACATAGACGGGGCTCCCATCTGGCAGGTCTACTGGTTGGGGTTTAAGTAAATTATGACAGATGAGCTGGAGATGCCTCATTTCCAGGACTCCCAAATACCACGTGTTTACAAATTTTACCAAAAATTACTCCCTGAGAATTACCCATTAGAAATATATTTAACTTGACTTAAGACTTCAACTTTGCTGATATTCTTTTTCAGATGGAGAGAGGAAAAGGCTTTTTAATTTAATTTAAAATTTGTTAAGGGCAACTTTAGAGCATGAAATATTTTACTCAAAAGCAGACCTTAGTATAGGGAGTTACAGAGTTGGCATGAAAGTATTTGTTCATAGATGAAGTGTTAGAAGACAGACACAAAATAAAGGGAGCCAGGAATAAGCTAAGGCTAATTTTTTTCTACCCCACGGACATAAAAGACAGTCCTGGATTTAATAACACCAAGCAGCATTGTCTGAATTGTTCACTGTTCATCTTGTTCGGGTGACATATACTTTCAACTGAAAAATGTTATCAGGTGATAAGAGATTGAAACAATAGGAAAAACACTTGCAGTTGAATTTATGGTGGTAGAGATGTTGAACACTCTCAACCTTATAATCCAGAAAGTTTATCCATGGAATCATGAATACATTTCCTTTTTTTAAAAGTAGTATATAAAGGTTGACTAAAATTTAACTTTAGGTATATTTTCTCGTGTAATAGGAGTTGAGGGAAAAATCTGTATGTCTATTTTTGCACTTTGTTTCTTTGTTATGAAGAGCAGAACATTTCAGTCTTGCTATGTGTGTAACTAGTAATTACTGGATAGTGAGAGGAGGCACATGGAGGTAGTTTTATCTAAGGTCTAACATGATAATATTCCAACTGACAAAATTTGGTCTTGCTGTCCCATACCTTACCCTTAACTCTTCCTACATGTGAGTGCCGTTCATATAGTAGTTCACAATAAGGTTTGGTACTTTATCACTTAAACCTCCCACTTGATATCAGTTTATATTTAAACATTTCACTGAAAGGACAATATTCCACATAAAAGTAACAGATTTCAGGCATTAGTGACAGTAATTAAAGGAGATAATCAGGGCAGCCCCAGGTGGCTCAGGGGTTTGGTGCCACCTTCAGCCCAGGGCCTGATCCTGGAGACCCCAAATTGAGTCCCACATCAGGCTCCCTGCATGGATCCTGCTTCTGCCTCTGCCTGTGTCTCTGCCTCTCTCTCTCTCTCTCTCTCTGTGTCTCTTATGAATAAATAAATAAAATCTTTTTAAAAAATAAAGGAGATAATCATTCATGGAATATCTCTATGGCACCCTTCTTATTAGGTCACATAGTGTGCTCCATTGTTATGGCCATTAATTACCCTATATCCACCATAATTCATAAAATGCAAGAATGAAAAAATGCTTCCATAAGGAAGATGAACCAAGGAGTCTGTCATTCTTTAGTTTTATGTTCTGAGCAGACAGCATGGATTGTTTGTGAGTAGACTATGGTATCTTAAAACCTATGTAGAGGTGTGGTTTCAGATTTGTTGAGTATGAATATGATGTGACTCAATAGATGTGAAATAGGATTTTGTTGTTGATTAAAGGAATATTGTGGACCTAGCAAAAAGGTAAAGTAGCCAGAGTTAGAACAAATTCTCAGAGGATGGGGGATCCCCGGGTGGCTCAGCGGTTTAGCGCCTGCCTTCAGCCCAGGGTGTAATTCTGAAGACCCGGGATCGAGTCCCACGTCGGGCTCCCTGCATGGAGCCTGCTTCTCCTTCTGCCTCTCTCTGTCTCTGTCTCTGTCTCTGTCTCTCTCTCTCTCTCTGTCTCATGAATGAATAAATAAAATCCTTAAAAAAAATTCTCTGAAGACAGCATAAAACACACTGTGCAGGAGGAAGAGCTAACTAGATGTGGCTCTTAACTATGGTTATTCTTCAACACTGGTTTTGAACACCAGTTGCCAGCCTAACCCTGTACTACAAGGTTTCTGTTACTTTATTTTTGCAGACAAATGGAACACATATTCCCACATTTCCCCTTTGTTTTTTGACCTCAGTGAAGATGTTCAGGGAGAGATACAGATCCTACAAATTAGTTAGATCTGAGAAGACCAAGCTCTGGCTTTCTGATAGGAGTGGTGAGATCTGAAGTCTTCATCTGGCACCGAGTCCATTTTCTACCCTAGGCCAGGACAGAAACCCAGCTATATTTAAATGGAGATGATCCCAAAGTAATAAGGTGATGATATTAACTGCAGGGCATGCTAAAAGCATCTGATGAACACACGTTTCCTCCTGCACTTGTCTTCCCAAAGGCCAATCTGCTTTATGTACCATGAGTCCCAAAAAGGACTGTACAAGTATGGACAAAAGGTATACTTGGATATTAAGGCTTTTGAAATAAGGCAGTGGTCTTTGGAAATGAATAGCAGCCTTGGTGGGTTAAAAATAATCAGCTAACATATCAGTGAATGTTAACAGCTTATTTTAATAAAATACTTTGCTGTAAAACACACAATATGATAATAAATGCTAGAGATAATAAAAGTTAATTAGAAGTAGAATGAGGCCAGATTGAGGATTGTGTGGAAATTCTTCTGTGCAGGTAAACCTTAATTCTGTGTATGTGCAGACATCATAGATGTGTTTGTGTGGTGAAGTGTTGGGGAAACACTTATATCTCCTGATGAACTTGGAGGAAGTGTGTAGAAGTATGGAGTGAGTGGAGGTGGCATCAGGGAAATTTAAAAGGGTGCCCTGAGCTCCATGAGGTGGGATGATGAAAGCAAGTGTGAGTGTGAATGCCATGATGGGAGGATGAGGAATATGCAATAAAGGAAATGAATAAAGGATTTATTCCATGGAGTGGGGAGGAGGAGGGAAAAGTCAAGCATGATGTGCTGGGAGAGTGGGAGAATTTTTTGTTGGACTGACATAAATGAAGGAGTCAGGAGGGATCCTGTGTGTGAGGGGGTGAGTGGAGGCCTTGGTGAGAGATTTATGAGACAGACACTCATTTTGGTGTTGGGGAAAGCATCTGGGCGATCAGGGGAAAGGGCAGGAGATAAACATAGACTTGAGGGTGAGCTGCACACAGTTGATCACAATAGTTGTCATTAGAAATTACATGCCCTGCAAGGGAAAAAAAATCATAGAAGAATATAGTTGGTGAGCACAGAACTGACCAGATTCTCCCAGCAGTGGAGCAGGAAGGTTTGGAGAAATCTCCCCAGGAATGCAGACAAGCAATAAGAGATCAGAGGCAACTCAGTAGAGAAGCACAGGATAGAGTTAAGGGTTAAAATACTTGACACTGTTAAAATGAAGAATGAAATAGATAAAAATCTGTGGAATCAGCAGTTTATTAGTATTTTTAATTTGAAAATTCTATTGTCTAAGGAGGGTGGAAATTTCCGTGATGTTAGGATGCATGTTACAAGGAAATGAATCTAGAAAGCATACACCAAAAGTTTGAGATGTGAAATAGAGTAAGAGCTAGAATGGCAATTACATAGGATATAGTTCTCTCTCCCTTTGGTGTCTCTCTCTTTCTCTCTTTTTGTCTTTTTCTTTTGTTTTGCTTTTGGTCATAGAAAAGCAGGGACAAGAGAAATCTGAAGATGGTAGGGAGGGGAATGAATGAAGGAATAAGATCCAGAATGTGATCACGAACATGAAGTCTACTGCATATTATCACTAAATGACAAGACACCTGCCCTGGTTCAGGGTCTTATGCAGCAACTTGACCTTCAACTCCTTGATTTTACCAACACCCCTTTACACCATCTGTATTGACCATTTATTAGAGATGAAAAAATAAAGAGGCTGAGTAGCTTGCTTTACACTTCAGGCAGCAGAAGAGATGTAGGATTCAAAGCAGGAATTGTTTTTACTATGAATCTGCTGGTTTCTCTAAGATGTGACACTGTCACTCATCTGTCACAAGACAGGGCTGTTGTAGAGAGATGTGTGGGGTAGGTGAGAGGAGCAGAGTGAGTCATGTGCTGGCTTGTTCTCCAGGAGACTCGTACTTGGAAGAGGGGACAGTGATGGGATGACAATCTGTTCTATGTCTTTTTCATCCACATGAGCTTACGAGTCGGGAGGTATGATATTCACTTTGAAATCTCAGCCTCTAGCAGCAATGACACTTCACAAGTGCTTGCCAAATGAGTGGAAAAAGAAATGTCTACTTTCTGTTGCAGATTTGTTAAAATTCAACAACAGTTAACATATTTTTTCCTTGAGGTTTTAGAGTTAAATTTGAATGTCATTTTTGAGGCAAGTAGATATATTTTTTTTTTTTTTTTGGTCTGACCACCATTGAAGAAAAGCCAAGTGAAGGGTGGAGAGATCGTGATGGAGCTGAAGAGGAGGAACAGTTGAAAGAGGAGATCAGGTTAAGAGGAGGCCATCAGCAGAGTTTATGAAAATGTATGTGGCTGAACCATGAAAGAGATAGGCATTTTGGGGCCCCCTGTGTGTGTTTGTTTTTGTTTAACAAGTTAGAGAATTGAAGTGTAGACAGTTCTTCACCTTTCTGCTCAGAGACCCTAGCAGGACATCCGTGGGTTTAATGATGGGCAGGCAGGTCTGTTTCTACTTTCAAGCCCTCCTGCTCCCTTTATCCCCACTTTTGCACATTGGGGGAAAAATGGTTAGTGAACAGCTAGGCACAGAGTATTAATGAGAGTGAGTCTGTCCTATAAAAATCTTTTAGGAAGGAAACTGTTCTATTTTCAAAATTGATATTATACTATATAGTTCTACTGAAAAAGTGCTTCTTGAGCAAAGAAAATGAAGAAGACCCCACTGTAATATACAGCTAAGTGAATTCTTACTCTCCTCTCTGCCAGTGAAGAAGGGTCCGTAAACATGTGCTTTCCCTGCATCTTTTGTCTGGAGAAAGTCTAATAATCTATACTCTTATTTCTCTTCTTTGGATGCCATATACAAAGGGTAGATTCTTAACAGCAACAAGTTGAAAATGGGAAAAAAAGAACAAGATACAATTATAATCCCTACCGCATCCTATCCAATGCAGAGACCAAAGTTTATCAAAAAGACAAATGGCCCTCGAAGCTTCCCAGTCATCCCTAAGCCCTCAGACCTATTAAAAGATGCCTCCAATATTATTTACATCTGAATATTCAGAGGGTGAGCATGGGGGAAATCCTGTTTGCTAGTTCCCTGAAGGCAGAGGTCATACAAATGCTCATACCCATACTAATACCGCAGTCCTATCACTAACAGTTCATGAGGATGTTCTCCGTAAGTTTCCTACATTTCAGCTTAAATGTACTTGTAAGTTACGTCATATTATCTGTTTCATACATACCATTTCATCACAGAATCAAAATAACAGAGTTGCTGAATAAAATTAAATTTTAAATCTAGGTTCTCTAATTCCAGATCTTTCCATTAGGACCTGACTCTTCCCAATATTTCCTTTTGTAATAAATTCACCCATTTCATTATGATGGTCTAGTTGATATATGTAAGGTAGTTTTAAAAACACTTTCTAACCAAGTTTTCTTCATCATTTATCATTTTACCTGCAATTGTCACCTACCATTCTCTCCTTGCCCTTATGGTAAGTTTCTGGGATGTGAGCTCCTAGAATTGCACTGCGTTATCTCCAGGCTTTCCCTGTGTCTCCCTGAGACCAACTCGTGTTCTTAGGAAGGTGCTGGCCTGACTCTGATGCAGAGTGGATATACTGCCTGTTGGGATTACGCCTCATTTTGGATCATGAATGATCTGAAACATCAGACTAAGTCTGGCCGGGGGTGTACACCATGTTATTATATGAGAAGTTACTTTCATGATGCTTTCATTCAACAGCTTCTGTTATATCTGACTCTCTCTCTGCAGTTTAAGAATCATCACAATTTTTAGTGGGATAGAAAGCCAGATGTGTGTGAGAAAATTGATTTTCTCAACATGTCCAGTGACACAGGGGTCTCCCTCTTTATTCTCTCCTTGATTACATACATGGTAACAATGCTGGGAAAATTCCTCATCGTTCTTCTCATCAGACTGGACAGCCGACTCCACACTCCCATGTATTTCTTTCCTGCCAATCTCTTTGTCGTTGATGTCTCTTATGCCACAAGCATCATTCCTCAGATGCTGGTGCATCTTCTTGCAGCCCATAAAGCAATCTCATTTGTGAGCTGTGCCACCCAGTTATTTTTCTCCCTGGGTTTGGGCGGGTTTGAGTTTGTTCTACTGGCAATGATGGCCTATAACGGGTCTGTGGCTATATGTGAACCACTGCGATACTCAGTCATCATGCATGGAAGGCCCTGTACTACATTGGCCATTATATCCTGGCTCAATGTCTCCATGAGCATGTTCACGCAAGAGCTCAAAAATAAAATAATTATGTGCAATCCTAACCATGTATAGAATTTGTAAGTCCAGAATAACTCCATCTCATAGCTTATGAAAAAGTTACCACTCAAGGCATTACAGACTTACAAGACTATAAATTTTTAGAAAAAAAAACATAGGAGAATAATATTGCAATCTAGTGCAGGCAACGTTTTCTTAGATATGATACAAGCATGTGTTATAAGATGAAAAGTGATAAATTGGATTTCACCAAGTTTATAAATTTCTACCCCGAGAAAGACTGTGTTAAGACAATGAAGAGTTAAGGCACAGGCTGGAGAAAATATTTGCAAACCACATATTCAACTGAGAACTACTATCTAGAATACATAAGGAATTCTCAAAGTTCAACAGCAGCAGGACAAACTATCCAAAGTGACATGAAGATACATTTTACTGAAGCAGATAGACAAATGGTAAATAAGTACATAGAAAGACTTTCAACACTTAGAACTGTTCGGAAAACGCAAATGAAATAAAAATAGTGACAATGCCAAATGCTAATGAGAATGAGGACAAACTGGACATCCATACATTGGTGACAAGAATATAAAATGACGCAGACACTTTGGAAAATGGATTGGTAGTTTCTTAAAAAACAGAGCAGAGCAAAAAGCCGAACACCTAAATATACAACTACCATGCAACCCCACCATTGTACTCCTGGGGATTTTTCCCATTCAAATGAACACTATAGTCACCCAAAAACCTGAACCTCAGGATTTATAGCAGTTTTGTTGATAATATTTCCAAACCAGAAATAATCTGGATGTCTTTCAACCTGCGAATGGTTAAACAAAACGTGGTACATACACACCATAGCATACTCATCAACAATGAAAAGGATCGAATGGTTGATATGCACAACAACCTGCATGAATCTCTAGAGAATTATGCTGAGTTAAAAAGCTAGCCCCAGAAGGGATATTCTCTATTATTCTATTAATATGTAAGTCTTCAATTGCCAAAATTATGGAGAACAGATGGTGATTACCAGAAATCAAGGAGAGGGTGGGGGCTGCACAGAAGGAGGTGTGGCAATGAACGAAGAACATGAGGGATTCTTGTGTGATGGAATATTCTGTATCTTGACTATATTGATGCCAAAATCTTGTGGTAAAAATAATATCACAATATCATATTATCAAAGCATGTAATAATTTGTAGACTTATAGCCTATTATATATCATGTTATCTTATTGTACTATAGGTTTGTAAGTTGTTACCCTTGGGGGGAACTGGGCAAACAGCACATGAATTACTTCTGTATTATTTCATTCAACAGCATATAAAGCTATAATCTCTATAAAAACAAAGTTAAACTAAAAATAGAGTTTGAAGAGGGATAAAAAATCACCTTTTTGTGTCAAGGATCTTAGATGATCTTAATTCTTTTCCATTTTATTTTTTCAGTAGTTGCTAATGCTTCCTTTATCAACTTTTTGTACATTTAGATATTTAAATCTATCTATGTGATGCTGTTATAGTACCATGAGGAATGCTATTTAAATAACTCCATGAGGAATGTCCTAGGATATCCATCATACTTGCAGTGGCCAGAGAAGCCCACTGGACACTGCACGTGTCTCAGGGGAGGGAAGCACATCTCTCCTGTCTCCAGAAGGAGAAGTAAGGGCATCTGGAGCCAGAAGGGGAGAATGGGTGTTTCCACCAGATTTAGATGCAGCCCCAGTCACTGTTCCCTGGACTGGGGTCTTGAAGGCTAAAATCTGGTTTGGGCTCTAGGAGGACATGTTCCAACCTCAGAAGGCTGGCTTCTCTGACTCTTTAGAATGGCCTAAAGCTGCAATGAAGATGTGAGAGGCAGAGGGATAGAGAAGAACCTTCCATAGGGAGAAGGGCAGGGTGGAGGCCCTGTCCTGTGCATTGGGAGTGGTGGCAGCAATTAACATTGCCATGCAGGAGGCTCCTGGAGGGAATGTGTCAGCCCTCCCCTGCAAATGCAGCTGCTGCCAAAGCTCATTAGGTCTGTGTGTGAGCTGTTTCTAGCTCCTGTCCGTGTCCTCCCAGTAGTGTCCCTAGCAATGACAAGTAGTCCCGGGTGACTGAGGAGCCCTGGGGCCCAAGGAATTTGGGGTGTCTCTTCCTGTGGTCCATCCTTGTGCTGGAGGGAGAGCTCTTGAGACCAGCTTACATCTAGAGGAAAACAGACACATCTCCTTTGTCAGCACTGATTAACATCTGAGAGGCATCCACAGCCTGTGGGAGTGTGGCCTCGACAGGGACAGAGACAGAAATGATGTGACTTGTTAGGGACTTGGGTCAGGGGCATGAAACAGGACTGGTGAAATCTTCTCATCCTAAGCATTATAGCAAATGTGGTGAAATGCTCTGCATTTCAATGCTTTGCAGGAGCGTGAAGCTTGGGTAATATGTATTCTCAATTCCAAAGCTTAGTATGGACACACAGAGAGAAAGACCATTAGGGAAGAAGCCCAGAAATAGAAAATCTTTCATTAGGTATTGATATTGGTTAGCAGGATGTGGGAGTATTATATTATATTACATTTTCAGGAAAGATACATTATCACTTGCTCTAAATCCTCATATCTCAATTTTTTCTGAAGGGTTTGATAATGACTATATTATGATTTACTTTTTTTGTAACAGATAAATGAAGATGTAAGGCAATTAAGGGCCTACTCATAGACCCCTGACACTCAGACAATGAACTGGAGGCAAGATTCTGGTCATCCCAGGGTTGGTTTCCCTAGAACTGGCTGTGGGGATTGCACCATGGAGACTTGCTAGACAGAGGGAATTGTATTGTCATGAAAACCCTAGTCTTAGCCACAGGGAACAAGAAGTATAAAGAAGACAAGGCTTTACAGGAGACCATGATACAATATGTTGCCAAAAGTGAGTGTCAGGTTCATACATGTTTGAGAAACTGGGACTTGGGAAATGGTCTCAGAGGAAGTGAAAAGTCAGGTAACCAAGGCAGGCTAGAAGAAGTTCACCAGACCACAAAGAGAATAAAGTAATTGTTCTTTCAGGATGTCAAACCCACCTTTGAGATACCAACCACCCAAGCCCCCCGTGACTCATCTGTTTTCATAGGTTAGGATGATGCAAGTACTCCTGCTCAGGATGGATGCTCTCACTGTGGCCATCAACTAACTCTTCAGTCGGGAGTCAGAGAAATCTCTCTCTACATGGAAGTGCCATTTCTATGGCCAGTTCACCTTGTTGAAGGTATGGCTCTGAGTCACTTTGAGCAGCATGAGAGAGCCCTATCTGCAGGCGCAGGTTGTGGGACCTACCTTCTTGTGTTCTGTTTCTGTATTTGGGATTTTCACTTGTCCCAACCAAGACTGACAAGCTCCCCAATGCACAAGGTCACATAGATTTCAGGCAAATGGACAGATTTTCTTTATTTAAAGAAAAAACCATAACTGCTGAAGTTGAGCTTTTTGATTAGTTGTATTAATTAGATAAAATGTGTTGGATTAGGAATCTGAACACTTGGTTTTTGTTTGCATATCCCTTCTTTCCAAGAGAGAAAGCATTTTGGTTCTATTTGCTATTTGTAATAATAACTGGATAATGGGAGAAGGCACATGGAGGTACTTTAACTGGGGCCAATGTTTCTATTTTAACAATGAAGAGTTGATGTCTGCATCAATGCCTGAGACCTGATTTTCCCTGTAATTGCAGTGATATTCCTGATCCCTTCTCCATCTGTAAGTGTCTCAGTTTTCTCCTGGTATTTTAAAAACTCTATTTAGAATAATTACATCTACAAAATTCACAAAGAGAACAATTTCAACATAAAAGGGGTAAATTACTATTATTGGAATTTCAAGCATTCGTGATAGGTCAAGAAGGAGAAAATTTAAAACAGAATATTTCAATGGCAACTTCATATTATGTCATTTTGTGTTCTCTTTATTGTGGTCACCATAATTATCCTATACCCATCACAATTCATAGAACATAAGAATCTGAAAAGGTTTTCTGCATGGTGCTCATGTCTAAGGAGGTGAACTACCCAGTTACATCATTTTTAAATGCTATAGTCTAAACCGGCAGCCTAAATCGTTCAGTTTTGAGTAAACAAATCTCAAAACATACATAGACAAGTGTCATTTGAGGATTGTTGCATATGAGGAAGATATGACCCAAATGATGTTAAAGAGGATTAGTTTATTATTATTTATTAAAGGAATACTAAGTACTTACAGAAAAAGCAGCTAGAGTCGGGACAAATACTGAGGAGAGAACACAAAATAGTCTTGTACAAGAGTAGGAGCTATCTAGACTGGTTCTTAGCGGTGTTCATTGTTCACATCTGGCTTTAAACAAGAGTTGTGTCCTCTCTGAGAAGGATTTGGGCATCTTGTTTCTACTGAGAAAAATGGAACAAATAATCTCAAAAGTCTGTCTTATCCATTGACATCAACGAATAGTACAAGTTTGGGGATCAGAGTTGAGAAGACCAAGCTATATCTTTTCAACACAAACTGTTTGGTTGAGTCGCACACTGTGAACCAATTATTTCATTGTGTATCTGAGGACAAACTAGAAATCTAGCTCTATTAGGTGAAAGCTGATCCACAGTAATATGAAAATTGTGTGTACTGCAAGTGTTAAAATCAACCGACAGACCCATATTTCCTCCTTCATTTGGCTTTTCAAACATAGATGCTATTTCTATTTTCTTAATCTCCTGAGAGGTCAAGAGGAGACTCTATAACTGTAGAAGATAGGCATTTATGGATATCAATTATTTTGAACTTAAATTATTTTAAAATCAAGAGAATTGTGCAGCCTGGGTGGCTCAGTGGTTTAGCGCCTGCCTTCAGCCCAGTATGATCCTGGAGACCCAGGATCAAATCCCATGTTGGGCTCCCTACATGGAGCCTGCTTCTCCCTCTGCCTGTGTCTCTGCCTCTTTCTGTCTGTGTCTCAAATAAATAAACAAAATCTTTAAAAAAATAAAATAAAATAAAGGGAATTGACTTTAGAAATAAATATACTTTTGATGGGTTAAAAATAATTGGTTGACATATCCATGCAAGGTATTTAAGTATTAGCAGGATACTTTAGTAAAACACTTTGCTCTAAAACAGTTCTGATAATAAATGCTAAAATTAATAAAAATTAGAGCAGGTCCTCTTTAATGAGTGTTTGGATACTCCCCTGTCCATGATGTTCTTAATTCTGTAGACAGATATCCCAAATCGGTATGTGTGCAAAAGTGGTCTGATTAAATTTGTATTTTAGGATGATTATTCTAGTACTGAGCATAAGATGGAGGGGATGTGAGGACAAGTATATTTGTTTCTCTTTCTGGGGAAGAACTCATGTTAACAATTCCTAGCGCTGAATACTGCTGAAGTCCCGTTACCAGTAACAGTTTATAAGCAACTTCCTAATAGATTATCTACATATTACCTTAAATCTACTCCTGAATTATGCAACATTATCACATTTTATATGGGAAAACCTAATCACGTATCACGTATGTCATAAGAGAGGATTCATATCCAGGCACTCAAATTCCAGATCTGTCTGTGAGACACTAGCCATGTTTGTATTATATATCTTCCACATCTGAATCTTTTTCTCCTTTTTTTAAAGATCTTTCAAAGTTTATTTACTTGAGAGAGAGAGAAAGAGAGAGGGAGAGAGCTCAAGCAAGGGGAGCAGCAGAGGGAGAAGGAGAAGCAGGCTCCCTGCTCAACAGGCAGCCCTATGTGGGGTGTGATACCAGGACCCTGAGATTATGACCTGAGCTGAAGGTAGATGCTTAACCAACTGAGCCACCAAGAGGCCTTCTTTCTCCCACTTTTTTGGGTAAGTTGTTTACTTTTTTTTATCATAGTAGTAGATAGTGCAGTAGTAGATATGTGTAATGTGGTTCTTGACTTTTTTAAGAGGTTGAACTTTTTATGTTTATATTTTTAAATATATTATTTATTTATTTGACAGAGTGAGAGAGAGAGAGCACAAGCAGAGAGAGCAGCAGGCAGAGGGATAGAGAGAAGCAGGCTCCCTGCTGAGCAGTTGTGGGGCTTGATCCCAGGACCTTGAAATCATGACCAGAGCTGAAGGCAGATGCTTAACCGACTGAACCACCAGGCGCCCATGTTCTTGAATTTGATCATGTTTATCTTCATTGCCTATAACTTGATCCCCCACTATCACATATAATCACCTCTTGCCCTGGGAACTATGGTAAGTTAAAAAATAGAGCTCTTAAAATCACACTGCGTTATCTCTAGGCCTCCGTGAAATCCCTAAGACTGTCTTGTCATTTTGAAGGAATGGATTATCTCTCTTACATAGAGTAGATATAATTTATATCAGGATCAAGCTTGTCATTATACTGTATGCATGATCAGAAGCATCTGGCTAAGGCTGAAGGTCATATGCAATATGCATTCTTTTAAGAAGTTATTCTTATGGTTCTTTAATTCAATAGTTTCTACTATTTCTGTCTTCTTCTGCAGATTAGTAATCATATGTTTTTTAATGGACACAGAAAACCAGACTTGGGTGAGAGAGTTTATTCTCCTTGGCTTGTCCAGTGACTGGGACACACAGGTCTCCCTCTTTGTCCTCTTCTTGATCATGTACATGGTGACAGTGCTGGGAAACTTCCTCATCATTCTTCTCATCAGACTGGACAGCCGACTCCACACTCCCATGTATTTCTTTCTCACCAACCTCTCCCTCGTTGACGTCTCTTATGCCACAAGCATTGTTCCTCAGATGTTGGCACATCTTCTTGAAGCCCATAAAGCGATCCCATTTGTGAGCTGTGCCGCCCAGTTATTCTTCTCCCTGGGCTTGGGTGGGATTGAGTTTGTTCTACTGGCAGTGATGGCCTATGACCGCTATGTGGCTGTGTGTGACCCCCTGCGATACTCGGTCATCATGCATGGAGGGCTCTGTACTAGGTTGGCCATCACCTCCTGGGTCAGTGGCTCTATGAACTCTCTCATGCAGACTGTCATCACATTTCAGCTGCCCATGTGCACAAACAAGTACATTGATCACATATCATGTGAAATCCTAGCTGTAATCAGGCTGGCCTGTGTAGACATCTCCTCCAACGAGATTGCAATCATGGTTTCTAGCATTGTTCTGCTGATGACACCTTTCTGCCTGGTTCTCCTGTCCTACATCCAGATCATCTCCACCATCCTAAAGATCCAGTCCACAGAGGGAAGAAAGAAAGCCTTCCACACCTGTGCCTCTCACCTCACAGTGGTTGTCCTGTGCTATGGCATGACCATCTTCACTTACATCCAGCCCCGCTCCAGCCCCTCTGTCCTTCAGGAGAAGTTGATTTCTGTCTTCTATGCCATTTTGATGCCTGTGCTGAACCCCATGATTTATAGTGTAAGGAATAAGGAGGTGAAGGGAGCCTGGCAGAAACTATTAGGGCAGTTATCTGGAATAACGTCAAAACTGGCAACTTGATGGATCTTGAACATCACTTAGAGAAAAGAACTTTCCCTGTGCTTTATCCCAGTTAACTCTGATGTGGAAGGCATCACCTGCATTGCCCTGGCAACAAGGAAGGGGATGACGACACATATACTGGTGGTGCTGGGTAGGAGGCTGGAGGTTGGATTGTGGTGTGGGATATGGGTATATTTTTATGTCACAGCAGCACGTTCGGTGGAGATGAGCACTGCTGAACTGGACTTCCCACCCTTACTCAATCTCCATTCATGTGTCCTGAGAGTGATGAACAAAAAGTACAGTTTGCTGTTTTGATTGTCACATTGTTTGTAATCAGAGACCTATTCATGAATCTTACTTTGGAACACTGGTGCTTAATCATCCAAATTTTGTGCAAGGTTATAGTGCTTCCATGGGGAACAAAAGCATTTTCATCTTTTAGACGCAGAAAACTGCACAGCATATGTATCCACATCCAGTAACTGTGTGAGTCACTGTTCTGAGGACAGAGATGCTATCAAGGCTGTGAAGATGTCTGTGTGCTGGACCTGCTACCTGTGCACATAGCATTTTGTCTGAGTGCTACCTTGAGAAAGGAGCATCACAGACGGTCTTGTTTTATAGTGATAGGAATATAACTAAAGGTGTTTGTACAAGGCTACTACTGGCCAAGGAAAAGCCACATTTTCCTTGGGGTACTACTTGACAGCATAGAAATAATTTGAGAAGAATTTTACTGCATATGTAAGAGGTACAATTGAAATGTTAAAACTGTCTAATCTTTGAAAAATTACTAACTTCTTCCTGAGACTTTAAAAGCAATGAGCAAATAAAATTGGAATTAACATATAAGATATAAAAGATATAGTCAGTCTTAGAAAGGACCAAAGCCATTGAAAAACAAGACAATTTTAATACGTATTTTGGGAATCAGGATAGTTGGGTCAACTGTGCAGTGTCCCCCGCTCTAGTCTCTGTCTGAACACTTTCTCCAATCCCTCCTCCCACACACAACAGGGCCCTAGCTGATCTTTGTAAACTAGTGAGGTAGACTATCTGGGACCAGACCTCATCTCTGAGAAAACACCTAAGTAAGGAACAAAGCGGGGGAGAAATATCGTACAATAGGCAAAGAAGGAGAAAGAGGATAAAGAATGGATAGCAGCTCATCTTACTCTCTTGAAGAAATCTCAAAGTCCTTTCATCCTGTGTCTTGTGTAAGTCAGATTTGTAGTTCTCTCCTTTCTGAACACAATATCACACAATCTCAGTGACAAGAGGTGAAGTCTCATTTAATCCAGAGCCCATTTGATATTTTAATTTAATCTAAAATAATCCAGTTCTAAAATGTGTGATACAGGTAGATTGTCAAAAGATATCAATGGTAGTAGGCTAAATTTCTCTTGGTGTTAATTCAAGAAATTTTAATGGAAATTCTAGTACGTGTTTGTAACATTGAATGATCCTTGACACATAATAGTGAATATGAATCGTTCCTGACCATAATGTAACTACACAGTGGGGATGATAGATGATGAAGTAACTAAAATGCAATGTGAATAAGTTTCTCAGGTAGTGAGCTTTTGGGGTGATTGCAGAAATAGTCCTGTATGAAATAATCAGAAAAGGTCCTTGTGGAGATCAGGAAAGTGAAAATGAGTTTTTGAGATGAGAACAACTCAAGCAAATTAACAACTAGTGAAAGTTACAGAGCTGGAGGAGTGCACAAGAATTCAAAAAAATGTCTTGAAGCTCATTTACAGGGCAGAGAAGATTGAAGAATTCGTGAGGATGAAGCAGGCAGGTATAAAAGGGTCACATCACTGAGGGCACCAAATGCCAAACTATCTTTTAATTTTAATAGCATTATGAAGGTAGTAGAGATTTTTAAGCAGGGGTCTGGCTTAATAAAAAGTTACATCTTTGAATTATCACTCTTGAAAATGATTCAGAGGAAGAAGAAATTAGAGGCCAGGAGACCAACTGGCTGATTGCTTGAGTGATACTATTGAGATATTAGAGGAATCTGAACTGAAGTAGTGGCAATGGGGAAAGAAAAAAATCAAGTCAAATCATGTGATTTAACAGATTTCAAAATTGGTTTAGAATGTGTTCAAACTTAATTGACTTTCAGCTAAAAATAGAATGATTTTACACACACACACATACACACATATACATACATATGTATATATATATTCCTCATGGTAGCAACAAACCAAAACCCTGTATTAAATATACAAAAAAAAAGAGAATGCAACCCAAAAATGTCACTGAAGAAAACCATCAAACCACAAGGAAAGAGACTGAAAGAATATAAAAGGAGCAGAAAAGAACTACATAAACCAGAAAATAATTAACAAAATGGTGACATATGCATATATGTCAATAGTTAATTTACATCTAAATGGACTGAATGTTCCAATCAAAGGACATAGGGAAGCTGAGTGGATTAAAAATCAAGACCCATCTATATCCTGACAACAAGATACTTGTTTGTTTTTTAAAAGATTTTATTTATTTATTCATGAGAGACACACACAGAGAGAGAGGCAGAGACATAGACAGAGGGAGAAGCAGGCTTCTCCCAGGGAGCACGATGTGGGATTCGATCCCGGGACTCTGGGATCACACCCTGAGTCAAAGGCAGATGCTCAATTGCTGAGCCACCCAGGCATCTCAAGAGACTCACTTTAGATCTAAAGATACATGCATGCACGTGTAGTTGACTCAGTCAGTTACGTGTCTGCTTTCAGCTCAGGTCATGATTACAGGGTATGATCCATGGAGCTCCCCACTCAGTGGGAAGCCTGCTTCTCCCTCTCCCTCTGCCTGCTGCTCCCCTTGCTTGTGCTCTCTCTGTCAAATAAATAAATAAAACAACAACAACAAAAAATAAAGATATATGCAGACTGAAGGTGAAGGAATAGAAAGAGATTCCAGGCAAATGGAAATGAAAAGGCTGAAGTAGTAACAGATTTTAAAACAAAGACTGCAACAAATATAAGGGCATTAAATAATACTAAAGGTGTCAATCCAGAGGAGAATATAACATTTGTAAATATTTATGCTCCCAACATAAAAGCACTTAAATATATCAAACATATATTAATAGATATTAAGGGAGAAATCGACATTTTTACAATAATAGTAGAGGACTTTAATACCCATTTACATCAATGGATAGATCATCCAGACAGAAACTCAATAAGGATACATTGGACTTAAACAACATATCAATACATATAGAACATTTTCCCCCAAAGCAGCAGATCTATATTCTTCTCAAGTACACATGGAGTGCTTACTTCAGCAGCACATATGCTAAAATCAAATACACATGGAACATTCTCTAGTATAGATCACATATTAGATCATGAAACAAGTCTCAATAAATTAAAAAAGATTAAAATCATGTCAGACATGTTTTCTAAGTACAATATTGTGAAATTAGAAATAAGTTATGAGAAAACTGAAGAAACACATACATGAACACTAAACAGCATGTTAGTAAACAACTAAGGAGTCAGTGAAGAAATCAGAGAGGAAAATGAAAAATACTTGAGACAAATGAGAATGGGAACACAACTTTCTAAAAATAATGGAATGCAGCAAAAGCAGTCTTTTTTTTTTTTTTTTAGCAAAAGCAGTCTTAATGGAAAAAAGCAGTTTTTAGCAATACAAGCCTGCCTTAAGAAACAAGAAAACCCCACAAAAAGCAATCTAAATTTATACCAAAATGAACTATAAGATGAACACAAAAAGCCCAAAGTTAGTAGAAAGAGGGAAATAATGTAGATCAGAAGAGAAAAAATAAAATAGAGACAAAAGACCATTGAAAATATCAATGAAATGAAAATATGATTCTTTGAAAAGACATGCAAAAGTAGCAAGCCTCTAGTCAGACTTAAGAAAACAGAAGACTCAAATCAAAATGAGAGACAAGTTACAACTGACACCACAGAAATACAGAGGATCATATAAGACTACTATGGATAATTATATGACAAAAAATTGGAAAACCCAGGAGAAATAAATAATTCCTAGGAACACAACCTTCTAAGAATGCATCAGAAAGAAACAATTTGAATATACCAATTACAAGTAGTTAAAATGAATTTTATTTGATAAACCTCCAAAGTCTAGAACCAGACATTGTCACAGGTGAGTTCTACCAAACATTTAAAGAAAAATTAATATTTATTCTACTCAAATGATTCCCCCAAAAAATGAAGTGAAAGGAATGCTTCCAAACTCATTTTGTGAGGCCAACATAACCCTAATGCCAAAAAAGCAAAGACACACACACACAATGACAAGCCAATAGCCCTGGTGAATGTGATGCAAAAATGCTCAACAAAATGTTAGCAAACTGAATTCAACAATACATTTTTTAATTGTAGAAAGAGAGAGAGATAGCATGCATGGTGGGTGAGGGGCACAGGAAGAAGAAGAGAAAGAATCTTAAGCATGCTCCATGCGGAGTGTGAAGCCTGATATAGGGCTTGATCTCATGACCCTGAGACCATGACCTGAGCCGAAATCAAGACACTTAACTGACTGAGCCACCCACGTGCCCTAAATTCAACAATACATTAAAAGGATAATATACCACAATCAAGTGGGATTTATTCCAGGAATGCAAGGATGGTTCAACCCCTACAAGTCAATCAATGTGATATACCACATTATCAAAATAAAGAATAATAATAATAAAAAGATGCCTGGGTGACTCAGTGGTTGAGTGTCTGCCTTTGGCTCAGGGCATGATCCCAGAGTCATGGGATCTAGTCCCACATTGGGCTCCCTGCAAGGAGAGACTGCTTCTCCCTCTGTCTATATCTCTACCTCTCTCTCTCTCTGTGTCTCTCATAAATAAATAAATAAAATATTTTTAAAAAGAATTAAAATTATATGATTATTGCAATAGAGGCAAAAAAGCATTTGATAGAATTCAACATTCATTTATGATAAAAACTCTCAACAAAGTGAGTACAGAAGAAATGTACCTCAGCAGAATATAGGCCATAGGTAACTAACCCATCTTCTCTTTCAGCTTTTCATAATTGAGTATGATGCTAACTATGGGTTAGTTAAGATTCCTAAGATCAGGAATCAGACAAGGATGCCCAGTCTTGCCACTTTTAATCAACATAGTATTAAAAGTCTTAGCCACAGCAATTAGGTAGGGGGGAACGAAGGGCATCCAAATTGGAAAGGTAGAAGTAACATTGTCACTCTTTGCATATGACATGATACTATGTATAGAAAACCCTAAAGTCTCGACCCAAAAACCATGAGAACTAATAAATGAATTTAGTATAGTCCTACAGGATATAAAATTAACATGTGGAAATTGGATGCATTTCTAAATACTAGTAATGAGCTATTAGAAATAGGAATTAAGAAAATAATTCTATTTACAATTGTATCAAAAAGAATAAAATTGCTAGAAATAAAATTAACCAAGGAGATGAAAGACTTGTACTCTTAAAACTATAAAACATTGATGAAAGAAATTGAAGATGGAAAGATATTCCATGCTTTTGGATCGGAAGAATTAACATTGCTAAAATGTTGTTACTATCCAAAGCAATTCCAATGAGGATTTAGTGCAACCCCCATCAAAATACTAATGGCATTATTCATAGAACTTGAACAAAGATTCCCAAAATTTGTATGGAACTACAAAAAAAAAAAAAAAAAAAAAAAACCCTGAATAACCAAAACAATCTTGAGAAAGAATAACAAAGCTGAAGGAATAACTAATTTCAAAGTATACTACAAACTATAGCAATCAAAAAAATATGGCACTGGCATGAAAACAGATGCATAGATCAATGGAATGGAATAGAAAGCCCAGACATAAACCCCTACATGTGTAGGCAATTAATTCATGAAAAATGAGGCAAGAATAACAGAATAGACAATCTCTTCAATAGATCACAAGAAGAATAGACAATCTCTTCAATAATTGCTGTTGGGAAAACTGGACAGCCATATACAAAAGAATGAAACTGGATTATTATCTTACACCATATGCAAATACATTCAAAATGGTTAAAGATTTGAAGGTAATACTTGAAACCATGAGACTACAAGAAAAAAAAAGTATTAAGCTCTTTTATATTGGTCTTGGCAATATTTTTGTGGACCAGTCTCAGACAAGCACAACAAAAGGAAAATTTTAAAAAATGAGACTAAATCAAACTAAAAATTTTCTGTATTAAAGAAGCCATCAACAAAACAGAAAGGCAACCTACTTACTGGGAGAAAACATTTACAATCATATATCTGATATGGATTTAATGTCCAAAATATATAAAGAAATTATACAAATTACTACTTAAAAAAATCCCCACAAACAACCCATATAAAAATTTGGCAGATGACCTGAATAGACATTTTTTCAAAGAAGGCAAAAAGATGAAAAACAGGCACATGACAAGGCACTCCACATCACTCATCAGGAAAATGCAAATCAAAACCACAATGAGATATCATCTCACACTGCTCAGAATGGCTAATAGCAAAAACACAAGAAACAAGAGATTTTGGTGAGGATGTGGTTTAAAAAAAAAAGGAAAACTTTGTGCACTGTTGATGGGAATGTAAGTTGGTGCAGCCACTACGAAAAACAGTAGGGAGATTCTTCAAAAAATTAAAAATAGAAATATCATATGACTCAGCAGCTCCACTTCTGGGTATTTATCCTAAGAAAATAAAAACACCAATCTGAAGAGATATATGCACCCCTCTGTTCATTGCAACACTGTTAACAATGGCCAAGATATCGATATATCGACAGATGACTGGTTAAAGATTGTGGTACATGTGTGCATTCCTCAGCCATACAAAAGATCGAAATCTTGCCATTTGTGACAACAAGGATAGAACTAGAGAGCATTAAGCTAAGTGAAGTAAGTCAAAGAAAGACAAATACCACAGGATTTCACTTATGTTTAGAATCTAAAAAACATAACGAATAAACAAACAAAACAGAAACAGGCTCCTACGGGGAACACACTGTTGGCTACCAGTGTGGGGAGGGGTTGTTGGGCAGGTGAAATAGGTGACGGAGATGAAAATGCACAGATTTCCAGCTATAAAATAAGTCATGGAGTTATAATATATAGCGTAGGGAATAGTGCCAGTAATATTGTAATAACTTTTTTATGGTGCCAGATGGCGACTGCACTTATCGTGGAGATCATTTCATAATATATAAAAATATTGATCCACTATGATGTACACCTGAAACTAATTGAATATGTCAGTTATACTTCAATTAAAAAATGTAAGAGATTTCAGAGGAACACTTCATATCTCAAATTGCAATTCCTATATAGACTCATGATCTATAAAAAGTCACAATCCTATCTGAATGTTCTGTAAATTGTGGAATTATTTTAAATATTTTATTTATTTATTCATGAGAGACACAGAGAGATAGAGACACACAGGCGGAGGGAGAAGCAGGCTCCATGCAGGGAGCCCGATGAGGGATTCGATCCCTGGTCTCCAGGATCAGGCCCTGGGCTGAAGGCGGCTCTAAACCCCTGAGCCACCCAGGCTGCCCTAAATTGTGGAATTCACTGTAAAATTGACCGCCAAGGATTGTCCGATATAAAATAGTAGGAAAGGGGTTGAAAGCAGAAAATTGGTCAAAAATACAAATGAACACATGACGCACAAAGGAGGAAAGTCCGTGAAGATGCTGGATACTCATTTCTACAACCAGTTGACATGCTCCGGACTCCCCTTCACCATTCATCGCAGGATCCCTTTGCCTTCCCCAGGCCCCCATGACTTTGCCATTGCCCCTTCGCCCCCCTCTCCAAGGTCAACAGCGCAGGTGATCCCTCTGAACCTGCTCCTCTGTCCCATGCTCACTGATCATTTCTCAGCTCAACTGAGTCAACTCAGAAGCAACCTTTGTTTCTGTTTCTGTGTGCTTCGTGCCCAGCACTTCTACTTAATCCCTCCATGTAGCTTCCAATCTTTATGGAAATTCTCGTGCACTTATGACACTGTGCATCTCTTCTACTAGATCCTTGAACGGACTTGTGAGAGTTATTTTAAGCCCCTCTGTGATAGTTCCTACCACCAAGTACATCTGATCCTGGTTCTGCTAATTTCTTGGTTCAGGGACACTGACATTTTTCTTGCCTTTTCCCCCGACCTTTAGTTTTGCCTGAAAATGGAACATTTTGCATGTAGGGAAAAGAGCATTATGCCTTGAAACGGGCACATGTCATCTGTCTGTCCTGTGGTCTTGCTTGGTGAGGAGAGTGTGGGAATCACGGACTCCTGGCTTGAGTGGGGCTTGAGTTTTGTGTTGCTGCGATCATCCCCATCTACCAACAAATTTCTTTCCCCTATTGAGACTTGTGCCTAGTGTGGAGTGTCCAGGGCTGGGAGGGCTTTTCCCAGGGTCGCTGAACCACCCTGAGTGTTCGGCTCTGCTGTGAGGCTGCCCGTGGAGAGTGTCTGTCTGCAGGCTGCCCCTGGCCCTGGTTCACAGCTGTGTCTTGTTTCTCAATCCTGCTGGCCTGGTGTTGGAGGCTGAGGCTTTATCCCTCTGTCCTGGCTCTTTCTCAGTCTCAGGCATGTCCTTTGTCGCCAGGTCTCAGAGTTGGGGCCATCTTGGGGGACTTTCCACCTCTGCAGACTGAGGAGAGGGCACCTAGTCTGAACAGAGTGGCTTCCTGCCCCAAGGACCATCATGAAAGAATGATGTGTTTTGTTTCCTGTTCTCTTCCCTCAGTAATGAGTCTTCATCAGCCTCTGAGGGAAACAGTTTGCTGCCCTTCCCCCCAGTGGCTCAGGCTTTTGTTACATGATGGAGGCATGACCTGGGCCCAGAGCTTGGCTCTGTAACACAGCTGTGGTGCCTCCACCTGACCTGCGCCATGCAGGAGGCATCCTCTGGCTCCCCCTTTTCCCTGAACATCCTGGCGAGGCCTGTCCCAAGCATGTCTCAAAATCTTGAGAACTGGTGGGCACCGCTCTTTGCTGTGGCTCTCAGCCAGTCTATGCTTCTAGGAACCCACCTCTAACTTCAGTGCCTTGTTAAAGCAATTCTCAGGGGCTTATTTGCTGGCCTGTTTTCCTCCCTGGCTCTGGCGCAGGTGAGTAAGACTCACATCCTATCTCTGCCTGGATGTGCTGACCTTTCCTGAGGTTTCATGCTCTTGGGTTCCCCTGCAATCTCAGCTTTGTTATGATTTCAGGAACAGTTATGATTCTGTGGTTTAACCTTTCTTGTTTTAGGAGGGAACCAATGTTCTTTCCAGCATTTTACAGCCTAAGTGGAAGCTAGAACAAGTTCAAGTGCTTTATATTTTTCCTTTATTTTTTTAAAGATTTATTTATTTATTCATGAGAGACACAAAGAGAGAGAAACATAGGCAGAGGGAGAAGCAGGCTCCTCGCAGGGAGCCCAATGTGGGACTTGGTCCCAGATCCTGGGATAATGCCCTGAGCCAAAGGCAGATGAACCACCCAAGTGTCCCATATTTTTTCCTTTAATGGAAACTGTGTTTTTAGAGCAGTGTTAGATTCATAGCACAACTGAGCAGAAAATACAGAGTACCCTGTGCCCCTCCACGTTTTGCCCCTAGAAACATCCTGCACCAGACAGGTACATTTTCACTTACTTTTAAGGGTTTATTTTATTCATTGTTTTAAAAAGATTTTTATTTTTTATTTATTTATGATAGTCACAGAGAGAGAGAGAGGCAGAGACACAGGCGGAGGGAGAAGCAGGCTCCATGCACTGGGAGCCTGATGTGGGATTCGATCCTGGGTCTCCAGGATCGCACCCTGGGCCAAAGGCAGGCGCCAAACCGCTGCGCCACCCAGGGATCCCTGTTTTAAAAAGATTTTATTTGAGAGAGAGGAAGCACGAGTACGGGGGAGGCAGAGGGAGAAGCCGACTTTCTGTTGAGCAGGGAGCCTGATGTGGGACTGGATCTCGGCCCCTGATTTATGAGGTAAGCTGAAGACAGATACTTGACTGACTGAGCCACTTAGGCACCCCTTAAGGTGTGTTTTAAAAGACAAGGTATAAACGGGAGATGAGATTGATAATTCACAGGTAAGTAAAATATAAAATGGCAAATAATGATATTTAAGCCAAGGAATTTAAGTCAAATAAACTGCTTATGTGAAAACAACTTACCCAAATTATATGCATAGTGTTTGGAGCAAACGATTCATTGTTTTTTTGTTTATCTTGCAAACCAAGCCTACAGATTAATAGTATATCTAATTGCATTTGTCACAAATGCCTCTTGAGAAAACAATTTTGATTGCTAGGCAGACACTCATGAGATGACCTTCCTGGGCAGAAGAGAGCATTTCCTCGCAGGGAAGAGAAGCAGGGGAAACTGCAGTTGTGGTTGACTTTGAACCTCTTCTGTCTCAGTTAGTTGAGATGTGGCATTCAAGTCATTGGAGACTGTAGATCAAATATTTGTGAAGTGAATAATGGTAGAACAAAGTGTTATAATAATAGGTTAATGTGACTATGGTTTACAGAATGAATTGTCTCAGGAGTTCCAAATGTCTTCTATCAGAAACACCTGAAAGGCTCATGAAGTTACAGTTTGCTGACCCTCCTGTGTAGGGTCTGATTCAGTGAGTTTGGGTAGAACGAAGGCTATCATTCCTTGAAGTGCACTGAATTACTTAGCACTTTGCTGCAAATACTAAAACAACAGCATTAACAATGGAAAGGAACTATCCATGGGACAAATGTTTCGACTAAGAGTGATATAACCTGCTGAGTGATGGAGGGTGAATGACAAGGCCCTGAGGATCTGGAGCAGGAGCAACTGAGAGAGGTGTGGGGTCTTTACCAAAGTCTGGAATTTGGGAGTTTCCCTTTGTTGCCTGCAGATGAGAGGAGGAGAGCAACAGTGATGTGACCATCTAGACACTGTTTCTACAGTTCTCTCAGCCATGGAATATTTCCTATTTTCCTCTGAGAAACTACCCAGCCAACTCTGTCAATCTAGGGGAGTTCAGAAATTCAGGTGAGGAATGAGAGGCATCTCTACTTTCCCTTTCTCTTGCTTGGCATATCACAACATTGTCAATGGCACTGGGTGCCGTAGTTTCAGACATTACAGTACATGGGAGAATGAAAGTGGGACCATCAGGATGATATTCACATTGGTGAGGATGGAAGGTGTGGGAGATAGTTACTGGGCACTAGGCAAATAGATGAGGTGGCATGTGGATGACCAGGGGTTCCACACATGGGTGACTGAGCAGATACACAGGTGGCTGAGTGAGTATGGAGATGCTTACAGACATTGGGTAAGTGTGTGGATGTGTAAATGGTGATGCTGAGAGTGACTGGGTATTGGAATGGGAGATGAATGGACAGCTGATTCACTTATAGGGCACGTTGCCTGAAGAATATATCAGAGATGTCATGTGACTGCAGTCTGTCAAAGTTACATTCAATCTTTTCATAAATACTACAAATTTGAAGAGGTATAGAAAATTGACTGTACTAATGATTTTGGATCTCCATCACTTACCCCTTTTTTTCCCCTGGAGAGCATCAGACTCTATTTTTATAGATCCTATTTGGAGTCTTAAATCCTTTTACATAGTGTTACTATTTTTGGAACTTCAATAGTACTATGAGAGAGGTACTCAGATGTGCATTCATCCTGTAAAACACTCAGTAGGTCTAGTAGGGTCTTTCTGCATCTTGGAGGAGTGAGGCACAATGATCCTGCGTTCAGCACAGACAAGGGTATCCTGGATTTGAAGGGGATTACCGTTTTTTCACCAGGTTTGATTGCAGACCTAGTTTCTGATCAGTAAAAAAAGGGGGGGGGGCATAAACCCTTTTTGGACTTCAGGTTTTGGATATAGGAGAATATTCTAAAACCTCAGTAAGCTGGCATCCTTGGGTTTTTAGAATGACCCTAGGCTTCAGGGGGCTGTTGTGATTTTGAAGAGAGTGGAGAACAGACTTCAGAGGGAGCAGCAGGGCAGCATGGAGACTCTGCCCTTGAGGACTGGGAGTGGTGACAGTGATGGATACTGTAATGCATAAAGCTCCTGAGGAAGTCTATCAACCTCACGTTGCTGCTTCAGACACTCCTGCACCTCACCAGGTTTGTGTTGGAACCAGTTGTGGGGCACCTGTGAACTTTCTAGCGGTGATTTTCCTCACAATGTAAACTAGTCCCAGATGAGTTCTTAGGCAAGAACCTGAGGAGTCTGGGACTCTTCATCTCTCTGGTCCATGACTTTGTTGGAAGGAAACATTCTTTAGAAACCAACATAAACTTAGACTGAGGTAGACACGCCTGTTTGTCAGGCACTAATCAGTGTTTGAGAGCACGAATGGGTGCACCAACAGAGAGTGGGTGTACACAGCCCTGTCTAGAGGGGCATGAAAAGAACTGATCTGACTTGTTAAGGACTTTGGATCAGGAATGTGATCCACAAATGCTGCAATCTTCTGACCCTAAATAGCGTGGCAAATGTTGCAAAGTGATTCTGTCTTCCTGAAATAGGGGGCTCAGGTACTGTTCTAAGAGTTCTCAAAGCTGAACTTATATACTAACAGAGAGAAGGGGGGAGGTGAAATGGGGGAGATACTGAAGATGATGATTAATATTAAGAAACTGAAGATAGTAAGGAGGACTTCTGCATCATATTTGGGGAGGGCCTAAGGCCAAGCCAGATCTGTAAGATGATAGGTATTATATTCATGAACATGTAGTAGGAATCTATTAAATTTCCAAAAAGATAAATTGTTGATAATTATCAAGTCTCTTTTCTCAATTTTCTCAAAGAGTTTGTATACCAAATATTTAGATTTTTCTTTCAGTGTTGGAAGATGGAAATGTAAGATGAGTAAGTGGATTGTTCAAAGTCCTACAACACTCAGAATGTGAATTGGGACTAGAATGGAGGTCTCCTGACTCTCATTTTTGGGGTTAGTTCCTCTAGATTGGGCTGTAGGGATTGCACTGTGGGGACACAGTAGATTGAGGAAATTATACTGCCAGTCTCCCCACTTGGGACAAGACAAAGAAGCTGAGCATTTGCTGAATGAAACCATAATAAAACATGTCATCAAGATGATTTGAGGCCAGCATATGTTGGAGAAACCGAGGCTCAATAATTGTTGATTATGTGAAATTCCAGGCACCAAATTTAGATGGAGAGTAGCAAATTGGTTACCTTGATTACCTCTGAAGATATAAAACCTGTTTGAGATCACCCTCCCAAGTGATCCTTGGGTTTTTTGTTCCAAACATTAGGTTGTTGCAAATATTTCTGCCCATGATGAATGCATTAAATGTATACAACATTCAAGTGTTCAGCTGTATATCCGATGAATCTTTCTCTAAATTAAAGTGCTATTTCTATTGGCAATTGAAGTGTGTAAATGTATGGTCTGGTTTATTTTTGACCCGCATAAGACAAAACATGTCTGTAGGTTATGAGGCTCACCTTAATGTGCTTTGTTTCTATATTCAGGACTTTGGTCTGCGGGAGTGAAGTTGTAGAGGACTCCAAATAGGAAGCCAATATGATTAAGACTCAATGGAGGATTGCAAAAGATGTGTATAGACTTTCAGAAGAGGAAGAACTTTTTCCCCCTTAGCTGTAGGGCATTATTGATGTCATGAACAGGGGGAAAATATGGGTAGTGGGCTTGCCCATAAGCATCAGTGTTTCGGATTCGATTTTTGAGGCTGATCTAATATTTTGCCCATCCATGCACTCTTCAAGTTGGTATGAATAGTGAGAAGAAATATGGTTCTGAATTATAATCCTGGAAAGTGAGGCACTGAGGAATCCTTCCACAGTGTGCAAGCTCCTGAGTCTGTTCCAATCAATACTTGTTTCTTCCTAATACATGAGGGGAGGGAGGAGATAACTTATTGAAGCAGCCAGACAAAAGAAGTGGAAAGCGTTGCTAGTTTTAAATGCTTACACATGAGTTAGTGAATTTGACAATGAATGCTGAGAATAGGGAAGATATATGAAACCTTTCACCCATTTGTGGAACTCTGAATAGTTCCATCCTTATAAAATTTAATCAAGTATTTTGGAGTGTTTGTCCACAGAGTAGCAATGGAAAGAAGATGCAATTAAAAGTGATTTAAAAACATGAGGAGCAGCAGCAGCAACTGAAGACATCTCCAGAGAACCACAAGTAATGATCCTGTCTATGTGGCACCAGCTTGGTATAAATTCTTTCAGTGCTTGTTGAATTTTGTCTGTGGGTCAGGTGTCTTGTCTTAATTGATGAGCAGTTGCTCATAGTTCTTCAAGGCCTTATCAGCTCTATTAGAGAAGGAATCTGGGGAGGTTGTGGAAAGAGCTAAAAGAGCACTCTACTCTGTCGAAAAGCCATATAGTTACATGGGGCGACACCCTTCCTCTCAGGCATCCTGTAGAGCTGTAGGGGGCTCCCATCTGGCAGGTCTACTGATCAGAATTTAAGTAAATTATGACAGATGAGTTGGAGATGCCTCATTTACATGACTCCTAAATACCACATGTTTACAAATTTTATCAAAAATTACTGCCTAAGAATTCACCATATTTCTAATGGGCAATTTTATTAGAGCATGGATCATTTTAGTGGAAGGTAGAGCTTGGCATAAAGAGTTACAGAGATGGTGTGAAACTATTTGGCTTGTAAATGAAGGGTTAGGAGTGAGAATCAGATAAAGGGAGGGAGGAATAAGCTAAGGCCAAATTTTATCTACCCCATGGAGATAAAGGCCGGTCCTGGCTTAAACATTAGCAAGCATTGTTGTCTAAATTGTTTACTGTTCATCTTGTTTAGGTGACATGTTCTTTCAGCTAAAGGTGTCATCAGGTAGTAGGAGACTGAAACAATAAGAAAAATAATTGTGGTTGAGTTTAAGGAGGTGGAAGTGGAATAGGTTGAAAAATAATATTTAACTTGTTACAATTTGCATCAACTTTATAACAGAAAAAAATAACCGTTTCCATGGAATCAATGAATAGATTTACTTTTTAAAAAGATCATAATGGTTGGCTAAAATTTAACTTTTAAATTGGGTGTTGTCATATAAAAGGTGTTGTGTGAGAAATTTGTTCACCTGCTTTATGTCTTTATTTCTTTGTCATGGAGAGAACATTCTAGTCTCGATATTTGTATAACTAATAATTACTGAATAATGGGAGGAGGCACTGGGAAGTAGTTTTAGCTAAGGTCTAGAAAGGTAATATTTTAACTGGAAAAATTTGACCTTGCTGTCTATACTTCACCCCTGACGTTTTCTGCAACATAAGAGTCATTCACATACTAGTTCACAAAAAATTATTTGCTATATATTTTAAGCCTTCCATTTAGTGTTTTTCATACTTAACTATGTCCTCAAAAGGAATGTTTCACATAAAAAGAACAGATTTCAGGCATTTGTATCAGTATTTAAAGAGGAAATTTTTCATAGACTATTTCTATGGCATCTTTCACACCAAGTCATGCAGCGTGCTCTATTTGTTATGGCTACGGTAATTATCTTACTTTGCCATAATTCATAAAACAAAGACACAAAGTCCTTCCTTCTAGGTGTTCATGTCCAAGAAGATTAACCAAAGTATATGTCATTCCTCAATACTATGTTCTGAGCAGACAGCATGGATTATTTGTTTGTGAGTAGACCATGATAGCTCAAAACATATAGAGAGTGGTTTTAGATTTTTTGAGAAAACATGTAAAATAGCATTTGTTGCTTATTAAAGGAATATTGTGGACCTGACAAAAAAGGTAAAGTAGCCAGAGTTAGAACAAATTCTCAGAAGACAGAATAAAATACACTATGCAGGAGGAAGAGCTAAATAGACATGCCTTTAACTGTGGTCATTATTCAACACTGGTTTTGAACATCAGTTGCCTGCCTAACCCTGTACTAAAATATTTCTGTTGTCTTATTTATGCAGACAAATGGAACACATATTCCCACATTTCCCCTTCATTTTTTGACCTCAGTGAAAAATACATGTTCAGGGAGAGCTACATATCTTACAAATCAGTTAGATCTGAGAAGACCAAGCTCTGGCTTTCTGATAGGAGTGGTGAGATCTGAAGTCTCCACCTGGCACCGGGTCCATTTTCCACCCTAGGCCAGGATAGAAACCCAGATAATTTAAGTGGAGCCAGTCCCAAAGTATTAAGGTGATGATATTAACTGCAGGGCATGCTAAAAGCATCTGATGAACACACGTTTCCTCATGCACTTGTCTTCCCAAAGGCCAATCTGCTTTATGTACCATGAGTCCCAAAAAGGACTGTACAAGTATGGACAAAAGGTATACTTGGATATTAAGGCTTTTGAAATAAGGCAGTGGTCTTTGGAAATGAATAGCAGCCTTGGTGGGTTAAAAGTAATCAGCTAACTTATCAGTGAAAGTTACTTTGGTAGTAACAGCTTATTTTAATAAAATACTTTGCTGTAAAACACACAGTATGATAATAAATGCTAGAGATAATAAAAGTTAGAAGTAGAATGAGGCCAGATTGAGGATTGTGTGGAAATTCTTCTGTGCAGGTAAACCTTAATTCTGTGTATGTGCAGACATCATAGATGTGTTTGTGTGGTGAAGTGATGGGGAAACACTTATATCTCCTGATGAACTTGGAGGAAGTGTGTAGAAGTATGGAGTGAGTGGAGGAGGCATCAGGGAAATTTAAAAGGGTGCCCTGAACTCCATGAGGTGGGATGATGAAAGCAAGTGTGAGTGTGAATGCCATGATGGGAGGATGAGGAATATGCAATAAAGGAAATGAATAAAGGATTTATTCCATGGAGTGGGGAGGAGGAGGGAAAAGTCAAGCATGATGTGCTGGGAAAGTGGGAGAATTTTTGTTGGATTGACATGAAGGAGTCAGGAGGGATCCTGTGTGTGAGGGGGTGAGTGGAGGCCTTGGTGAGAGATTTATGAGACAGACACTCATTTTGGTGTTGGGGAAACCATCTGGGCGTTTAGGGGAAAGGGCAGGAGATAAACAGACTTGAGGGTGAGCTGCGTCACCCTTCTAATGATTGTAATTAGAAATTACAAGCCCTTCGATGGAAAAGCCATAGAAATGTACAGTTGGTGAGCACCAAACTGACCAGATCCTCATAGCATGCAGCGGGAGTGTTTGGAGAAATCTCCCCAGGAATGCAGACAAGCAATAAGAGATCAGAGGCAACTCAAGACAGAAGCACAGGATAGAGTCAAGAGTTTGAAGGAGCAAATACTGGACACTGTTAAAAGTTAAATAGTGGAAATCAAATGAAAGCCTGTATATTTGCTACCAGAAAATTACCAGTGACCTTTGAGTATAATTTCCACGTTTTAGTGAAAACCTCATTTAGTGAAAACCATTAGGTGAAAACCTCACTTTTATGGCTCAAGGGATGAACTCTGTGATAAAATAATTCCAAATAGTGGACACCAATCATTTGAGAACTCTGGATGTGAAAGAGGAAATAATTAGAATGATAGATAGCAAAGATTCCTCTCCCTGTACTGAGAGGTTGTATATTTTTTTCTTTAATGAGGGCAAAGTGGTCAATGAGAGTTAAGAGAAACAAAAGAAACCCCAGGATGGCAAAGAGGATAAAAGAAGGAATAAGATCCTTATTGAAAGAGTTGAAAAAGATAATAAAAGAGGTAGAGAGTATGAAATCAAAGATTAGATCAGTTATCATCACCAAATAATGGATATCTCCCCTGATTCAGTGGGAATCCATTATAGCCACTATATGATCCATTAGTATAGGAAAGTTGGATCTTTCTCTTGTACACCCCAAGGAAAAGAAAGTTGGGGGATGGACAGGCATGGTGTAATAGTGAAAATGAGTTGATCGTATAAAAAAAAATTTTTAAGTTTGAACAGTTTCTGTTAAATGGACATTAAATGTCCAAAATTGATATTGTAACATATAGATCTACTTTAAAAGCCTTTCTGGGATGAAGGAAAGCACAAAAGAAGCTGCCTTCCAGCGTACATCTACATATATTCTTACGTATATTATACTCTGCCTTGATCAATGATGAAGGCTCCTTAAACATTTGTTTCCTTTCCTCTTATGTAAATAGAAAGTCAAACATCCACACTGTCATTTCCTTTATTCTGAGCCCATATGCAAAAGACAGAATCTTAAGAACATCAAGTTGAGAAGAAAATTAGAAAAGGACAAGATATGATCACACTTCCTTTTCCCTTCCTCTCCCACAAAAGGCTGAAGAGATCAAGGCTCTAAAAAAGACCAAAGGTCCCAGGTCCTCAACATGACAGTCATCCTGAAGCCCTCAGTTCCCTCGTAGAATGCCTCCAATTTCATTAATATCTGAGTTTGTGGAGGTTTTACATGGGAAACTCCTTTGCTATTCTATGTACTCTAAGGCAGAGGTCATGTTACTACTAATACTCAGACTACTACGGTACTATGAATACCAGTACAGTCTAGAAAGTACTTTCTCTAAAGTTACCTACTTTACAGCTTGAAAGTACTCGTGAGTTGTATAATACTGTCCTGTTTCATATGTAAAAGTTTGTCACTGAACCACAATAACAAAGCTACTAACTAAATTAGCTTTCAAACCTACCGTCTCTGATTCTAGAACTTTCCACAAGGCCCTGCTTCTTCCCAAAGCGTGAGTGCTTGCCTCTTGTAATATAGTTATTCATTTTATCATGATGAGGCTAGTCCAACCAGATTGTTTTTTCATTGTTTGTCATTTTACCTATTACTGTCACCTACCAAGCTCCCTTCACTCTCAGTCTGAAGTCAGTTGGTAAGATGCGAGCTCCTAGAATTGCACTGCATTATCTCCAGGCTTTAACTGGGTCATCCTGAGACCACCTCATGTACTTATAAAGGTGCTACCCTGACTCAGATGCAGAATAGAAATAATACATGTTGGGATAGACTCTGTCATCTTGGCCAGCAAATGGTCTGAAACATCTGGTAAAACAATATGTGTTTGTAATAAGTTATTTTTATGATTCTTTGATTCATTGGTTTTTGTTGTTTCTGATTCTCTCTGCAGATTAATAATCTTGAGATTTTTTAATGGGAACAGGTAACCAGACTTGGGTGAGAGAGTTTGTTCTCCTTGGCCTGTCCAGTGACTGGGACACACAGGTATCCCTCTTTGTCCTGTTCTTGATGACATACATGGTGACAGTGCTGGGAAACTTCCTCATCATTCTTCTCATCAGACTGGACAGCCGACTCCACACTCCCATGTATTTCTTTCTCATCAACCTCTCCCTGGTTGACGTCTCTTATGCCACAAGCATCATTCCTCAGATGTTGGCACATCTTCTTGCAGCCCATAAAGCAATCCCATTTGTGAGCTGTGCCGCCCAGTTATTCTTCTCCCTGGGCTTGGGTGGGATTGAGTTTGTTCTACTGGCAGTGATGGCCTATGACCGCTATGTGGCTGTGTGTGACCCCCTGCGATACTCGGTCATCATGCACGGAGGGCTCTGTACTAGGTTGGCCATCACCTCCTGGGTCAGTGGCTCTATGAACTCTCTCATGCAGACTGTCATCACATTTCAGCTGCCCATGTGCACAAACAAGTACATTGATCACATATCCTGCGAACTCCTAGCTGTAATCAGGCTGGCCTGTGTAGACATCTCCTCCAACGAGATTGCAATCATGGTTTCTAGCATTGTTCTGCTGATGACACCTTTCTGCCTGGTTCTCCTGTCCTACATCCAGATCATCTCCACCATCTTAAAGATCCAGTCCACAGAGGGAAGAAAGAAAGCCTTCCACACCTGTGCCTCTCACCTCACAGTGGTTGTCCTGTGCTATGGTATGGCGATTTTCACTTACATCCAGCCCCGCTCCAGCCCCTCTGTCCTTCAGGAGAAGTTGATCTCTCTCTTCTATTCAGTTTTGACACCAATGCTGAACCCCATGATTTATAGTGTAAGGAATAAGGAGGTGAAGGGAGCCTGGCAGAAACTATTAGGGCAATTAACTGGAATAACTTCAAAACTAGCAACTTGATGAATCTTGAAAATCACTTAGAGAAAATAACTTTCCCTGTGTTTTCTCCCACTTACCTCGGAAATGCAGGCATCACCTGCATTGCCCTGGCAACCAGGAAGGAGATGACGACACATGTACTGGTGGTGCTGGGTAGGAGGCTGGAGGTTGGATTGGGGTGTGGGATGTGGGCATATTTTTATGTCACAGCAGCATGTTCAGTGGAGATGAGCACTGCTGTAATAGAACTTCCTACACTTTCTCTATCTCCATTCATATGGCCTAAGAGTACTAAGAAAAAAGGCATTGTTTTGATTGTCACATTGTTTCTAATCTTGGACCTATTTGTGGATCTTACTTTGGACCACTGGTTCTTATTCATTCAAATTTGCGCAGGGTTATAGTGCTTCAATTGGGAACAAAAGAATTTTCATCTTTTAGACGCAGAATACTGCACAGCGTATGTATCCACATCCTGTAACTGTGTGAGTCACTGTTCTGAGGACAGAGATGCTATCAAGGCTGTGAAGATGTCTGTGTGCTGGACCTGCTACCTGTGCACATAGTATCTTCTCTCAGTGATGAAGATACCTCAAGACAAAAGCATCAATTGAAGGTCTTGTTTTCTAGTGATGAGAATGTAACTAAAGGTGTTTGTACAAGGCTACTACTGGCCAAGGAAAGGCCTGTTTTGGGGCACTACTTGACAGCATACAAACAGTTTGAGAAGAATTTTACTGAATATGTAAGAGGTACAATTGAAATGTTAAAACTGTCTATCTTTGAAAAATCCATAAATTTCTGACTCTCTTTCTGAGACTTTAAAAGCAATAAACAAATAAAATTGGAATTAATATATAAAATATAAAAGATATAGTCAGTCTTAGAAAGGACCAAAGCCATTGAAAAACAAGACAATTTTAATACGTATTTTGGGAATCAGGATAGTTGGGTCAACTGTGCAGTGTCCCCCGCTCTAGTCTCTGTCCGAACACTTTCTCCGATCCCTCCTCCCACACACAACAGGGCCCTAGCTGATCTTTGTAAACTAGTGAGGTAGACTATCTGGGACCAGACCTCATCTCTGAGAAAACACCTAAGTAAGGAACAAAGTGGGGGAGAAATATTGTACAATAGGCAAGGGAGGGGAAAGAGGATAAAGAATGGATAGCAGCTCATCTCCTCACTCCCTTGAAGAAATCTCAATGACTTTTTTCCCTGTGTCTTGTGTAAGTCAGGGGATTCACAGTTCTTCCATTTGATAACATGTTATCACACGTTCTCAGTGTTCAAGTAGGATTGAAGCTTCATATAATCCAAAGCTCATTTGACATTTTACATCTACCTAAAAGTAATCAATCCTAAGTTTTTCAAAGTTGGCATGTGTCCCAGTAGATGTCAGTGGTACTGGGCTAAATTTGTCTTATTGGGTATTTAGATATATCAGTGGAATATCAACTGTGTATCAGTGACAGTGAATCATTGAGACACAGTAGTCAATATGAATCAATCCTGGCAATATAATGGCATAGCAAGGATGACAGTGAAGCAATTAAAATGCAGGGTGAGGGCATCCTGGGTGGCTCGGTGGTTTAGCACTGCCTTCGGCCCAGGGTGTGATCGTGGAGACCCAGGATCGAGTCCCATGTTGGGTTCCCTGCATGGAGCCTGCTTCTCCCTCTGCCTGTGTCTGTGCCTTTCTCTGTCTCTAATGAATAAATAAATAAAATCTTTAAAAAATAAATAAAATGCAGGGTGAGAAGATTCACAGAGGATAAGACTTTGGGTGTGATTGCAGAAGTCTCCCCATATGAAAGGGCCAGAAAATGTCTTGTTGGGGGCCAGGAAAGTGAGAACAAGTGATCCAAATAACAAGCAATCCAAGCAAAAGAACACCTTGTGAATTGTGATGAGCTGGGAGAGAGCCCAAAAATTCAAAAACATCCCAAACTGGGCATATAGGGCAGAGAGGATGAGGAAGTAGTGGAGATGAGGCAGGTGGTATTCAGGGGCCAGGTGTTGGAGGGCACCGAATGCCAAATTCAAGCCAATAAATATTTCTAAGGCAGCAGTAGCTTGATAAAACTTACAGTCCTGAGATTCATTTTGGCAAACATGTCAGAGGAAGAAGAGATTGGAGAGAGGAGACTAACTAGGGGCTGCTCCACAATCACTATTGAGACATTAGAGGAATCTGAATTAAGATGGTGGCAATAGGGAAAGAAAAAAAGTCAAGTCCTGTGATTTAAAAGATATTTCAGGGGAATACTTTGTCTTCTCTCAGTTTGAAATTCCCATGTGGATCTCATTTGTCTTCTAAAATATCAATATCCTGTCTAATATTCTGTAAATTATGGAGTTAGTTGAAAAATTGGCCACAATGAACACATCCTCTATACAGTGTAGGAGAAAGATATAAAATAAGAAGGAAATTAGTCAAATATATACAGGACACCTCAAGGAGGAGAATATATGATGGTACTATACCTCATTTCTGTGACTGGTGTGTGGTTTCAGTATGACTTTTCTCCACCTTCCATCCTGTGATCCCTTTGCTCTCACTCAGCCACTTAGCTTCTTTGGGTTTGCCTGAAAAGTTTTCCTGATCTTCACTTCTCAGGAAGCAGAAATGTTGAGAGTGGGCCTCAGATATGTAGAAACAGATGAGTGTAATTTTATATTTTATGTGTTAAATTTCTACTTTAATCTTTTTCATTTTATAGATTTTTTCCCCCCCAGGACTGCCTTTTCTCAGAAATTTAAATTCTCACTAAGTAATATAGGTGGATATCTGGAGACCACAGACATTCCTCATTAGTAACTGTTTGTGAATGACATTCTCAGTATAAGAAAGGAAAGTACTGTTGATTCAAGGGCAAAATAAGATGATGTTGGAAACAATAAAGCCATTAAATACAACTTTTAAAAGAATTGGACACTGAAGAATATTTGAGAATTATAATCTTGTTCATTATTTAATAACCATGAAAATATCATTGAGGTATATTGTAAAAAACCTAATGTATATTACAGTTTGTTCAAATAAGAATCCAAATAAAATCCATAATTGCCAATGTCTACTATGTCTCTGAAAACCTGCTTAATCTATAGGTTCGCCTTCAATTTCCTTTTTTCCCCTTGGAATTATCTGTTAAATAAAACAGGGTTGTATTTCCCAGCTGGATTCCTGCGCAGCTTGAATTTTTTGATGACATCCCTGGAGTGTAGTTTTGCATATTCTATTGACCCTGTATCTTCTTTTAGATATGAAAGCTTGATCAGATTTAAATGTGTTTTCTAAAAAAATAAAATAAAATAAAAATAAAATAAATGTATTTTCTTTTATTCTTTTATTGTAAGATTTTTCAGATTGTGGCATGTACTTCTATCATGCCACAGTGTTCAGTTTCTCTTGTCTAGAGTTTATTGCAGTTATTGCCTAGCTAAGAGTTTCTCAATAGCAGCCAATGTCTATTGAAATCTGGGGCTAGATAGTTGTTTCTTGAGGGGGCCCTTCTGCACATTATAGGATGTTTTTCAACATTCCTGACCTCTACCCACTAACTGGCAGTTGTGCTCTCTCCCTACCTCCTTCCACTTTTAACAATCAGAAGTCTCCAGATATTACCAAATGTCCCCAGGGATGGCAAAATCACCCCTGGTAGAAAACTACTGACCTAGATCCATTACATTATTAGGAGTTTCAAGGTAGGGATATTACACTGTCCTTTTCTCTTTATTATTTGAAATACATTTGTAAATGGAAACTTCTTCCTCACCCTGAGGTATAGTTGGTAGCAGAAAGTCAGTATAAGTGTTTTATTTTTTCTTTTTACCACTTTTTTTTTTGGACAACAAAAGGGATGTTTAAAAAAATCATAATGGACTCATCAATGTAAACTTACTTGTTTTATTCTTATTTGTTGCACTTATGGTCCTTATTGATGTCCAAATTGTCTCATATTACTGAGTAGGAGTCTCTTAATTTCCTCTTAGTGCTGTAAGAAATCACAAGTTTTGTGGCTTAAAACAACACAAAATTATTATCTCACAGTTCTGGGGCTCAGAAGTCTGAAATGGGCTTCACCAAGCCAAAATCTGGATGTCCACAGATTGTATCCCCTTCTGAAGGGCTAGGGAAGAATTTGACTTCTTGCTTGTCCTAGCCTTCTGTTCTTCTCTTCCCTTCCCTCCCTCCCCTCCCCTCCCCTCCCCTCCCTTCTCCTCCCCTCCTCTCTTCTCTTCTCTTCTCTTCTCTTCTCTTCTCTTCTCTTCTCTTCTCTTCTCTTCTCTTCTCTTCTCTTCTCTTCTCTTCTCTCTCTTCTCTTCTCTTCTCTTCTCTTCTCTTCTCTTCTCTTCTCTTCTCTTCTCTTCTCTTCTCTCTCTTCTCCTCTCCTCTCCTCTCCTCTCCTCTCCTCTCCTCTCCTCTCCTCTCCTCTCCTCTCCTCTCCTCTCATCTTTCTCTGTCTCTCTCTCTCTCTCTCTCTTTTAAGATTTATTTATTTGAGAGAGAGAGAGAGAGGATGAGCCAGAAGAGGGAGAAGCAGACTGGGCTTAACCCTGGGACTCTGAGATCATGACCTAACCTGAAGGCCGAGGCTTAACTGATTGAGCCACCCAGACACCCTTGTTCCAGCTTTATAAGGGGGCTTCCACTCCTTGGCTTATGCCCCTTTCTTTAACTCTGAAGGTCAGCACAGCACCTTTGGACCTCTCTCTGACTCTGATTTGGCTTCCATCTCTTTCTCCTGCCTCTGAACCTTTCTCCTTGTTCCTATATTGACCCTTGTCTGGGATCACACATATTATCCAGGACAGTCTCCTTACTTAATCCTTAATCTTTAATCACTTAAAGATCCTTAATATAAATGCATATGTAGGTTTCTTTTAACATGCAAGGCAGGTTCTGGATATGAATATAAATAACATTCACAGGTTCTAGAGAATAGGACATGGGCATCTTTAGGGGGTCAGTACTCTGGCTACCAAAGAGCCTATTCAGATTAGCCACTTAGTTTTGTTTTTTTTTTCCCCACATGACCCTAAAATCTTTACTAGCTCCCTTACTTCCTGGTGTGATACAACATGACACTCCCATCTTATACCTTTCTTAGGATCCTTATAATTGAAATTATTTTTCCAAGAAGCACAGATTCCTTTTGATGGGAAATGGAATGTAAAGAACACAGTCTGAGTACTGTATTCTACTGGAGGTTTAAGGTTGGTTCTGCTCTTCGTAAGGTGTATAGTCAGTACTGTTGGTAATTGAGCTGGTATTGGTTAAATAAAATCCAATCTGTTGAACCCATAGGTAGTCATCATCCTTGTCACCATGAACACTGGTATGCTTGGGAAATGAGGCTGATTGGCTTCAGAAGTATGCCAGTATTCTTGTCCACATGGAAACTGAGAACCTCCTTTCTTACCAGAAATCCTATGAAACATGCATGAATTTACTCCTATTTCTTCCTTAAAGCCTTGTGTCCCAATCCTCTAAATGTTGTCTTTTATATCGAGGTAAGATTATGCATGGCCTTTAAATCAGTGTGTATCCTGGTTTCTAGTTATTCTCCTTCCATGTAAAGTTATAGTGAAATGCACTGTATAAAATTCTCCTCTTTAGGAAGAACACTTTCTCCATGGTCTTTCAGGACCATACCTTCTCAGTGAAATAGTCATAGGGATTACATAGGAGGGCATATTATGAGTTAAAGATTCAGTGGCAGGATGACAAGAACAGACATGGTAGACGTATTAACCAATTGTTTGTGACAGTTTGAGTCTTCAGGATATGCTCAGGCCTAGTCTCACACATACTACTTTATGATTTGTTCCTCAAAGCAGGTTTTGACGGACAACTCCAGGTTCATGGTGACCTGGTTTCCCATGGCCAGGCATTCCCATGGTCTACTAGGGCCCAATAGCAAGTAAGAGTTTTTCTCAAAAGAACAGGTAACCTGATAAAGAGGCATTTTCTTACCTCAAAACCCCATGGACCAGCACTTTGATTCTCCAATCAAATCTTTCCATAGGCTCTATTCATCATTTCAATCTGCCATAGATATTTCAAAGACCAGTGAGAGCAAAAGGTCATAAGTACCAAGTAGGAGATTGTTTATACTGCAGATGAAGTATCTAGAGAGTTTCTTTTGGGTTACTCTTGAAGTTGACATTCATGATACCCTAACCTGATTTGCCTTGTAATGGGTAAACCCCAAATGGACAAATATGGAAACACTGAGTCTTGAAGAACAACAGGTGCAGATAAAGAGTAGATTGCACTGGTTTATCATGATAGAAGCTTCAAGGCTGGATACCTAGACATTAGGCCTTGATGACATAGTTTATTGATTAGAGAGGTTATTTCCTTATATGGTACAATGTTGTGGATATTGACTTGATGTTCCACTGTATGGGTTACAAGGATCACTGTCTTACAAAGAGTTTCCATATGAAGTATAACCCGTTCTCCACCTGCTTCTAAAAATATTCTTTGGGGGGGCCTGGATGGCTCAGTAAGTTAAGCATCTGACTCTTGATTTTGGCTCAGGTCATAATCTCAGGGTCATGAGATTGAATGCTCTGTCCTGGGTATGGAGACCTGCTTAGGATTCTCTCTCTGTGTTTCCCTCTGCATACCCCCTGCTCCTCCTTCTCGCTGCTCCCACCCTCCACTCTTGCTCATGCTCTCTCTTTCCCTCTGCCCCCCTACCGCTCTTGCTCATGCTCTCTCTCTCTCAAAAAAATATTCTTTAAAAAATAAATATTTTACTTTAGAGAGAGAGCAAGAGAAAGCATGGGGTAGGGGGTTGGAGAGAGAGAAGCCAGTCCCCTCCCTGAGCAAGGATCTCTGAGCAGAGATCCTGACGTCTGGCTCAATCCTAGGACTCTGGGATGGTGACCTGAGCCGAAGGCAGACACTTAACTGACTGAGCCACCCAGGTGCCCCTAAAAATATTCTTTATACTACTTATTGCCTGGATCAAGAGCAAACCAGCTTTAAAAGTAGGCTAGATCTCAAATCTGGGTCAGATTCTTTGGTCTGTTCTGTTGAGGCTGAAGACCACGTGCTGCTACTGGGTCCTTTCTGAGAGACACTGAGGGGAGGGAATGATCAAGCTACTCGCTCCGCTCCTCAGTGCATACTCATTAGCATGATCTCAGACTTCTTACTATGAAGCGTTTTCTTTTATGGGGCTTAAGCATTCTAAATATCCCTTTTAAATTATAGAGTTCTGAAATAAACACATGATCTCAAATGTAGCCTAATCAAGTTGGAGTCCAATGCATGTGGCAGAAACTGGCCTAGTTGCTCATAAAAACATTTCCTCTAACTTCTCAGTGAGGTGAACTAGGGAACCAAGTTCTAGCTTCTGAAATGTAGAGGCCAAGAAGGAAAATATGCCACTTCTGGGCCTGGCCTGCTGAAATCTTCCAGCCACTGGCCTCCATTATTCATTGTTTTGCTCTGAAGCCCCCCATATATGGATCCAGCATGGGACTCTGGGAACTCAGAGGGCAGAGGAAGCCTGGATTCTGAATCACTGCCTGGAGGAGAGATACCCAGAAGAGCCATCCCCACCAGTGTCACCCACATGGGAATTTGTATAAATAAGAAGTAAATTTTATTGTGTTAAGCCATGCTTCTTTGGGAACTGTTTGTTTCAGCATTTAACCCATTTTGAATAGTACAATGAGATTATTATTTTAATATGATAATTTCACAAATATCCTGTATACATCGAATTAGTACCCTGCTACTTATAACTAATGAATGATCTTTGCCTTCAAGCAGCTCATAATCCAATTTATTTCCAGGAATTTAGACTTTCTCATAATCATTACAAATGTGTTTAAGATTGCTTTGGCTTTTTAAGTTTTAAATAGATACCAAGTATTGAAATGTGATAATTGAAAGCTTCACATCCTTATATAAACTGATGTTGAACCAACAGTCCAAATTCCTTACTATTTGATTTTTTTTGTGCCTAAGTGCTATGCTAAGATTAATACATAATAAAAGCTAATTCCTTATTTTAGTTTTTATTGAAGCATAATTTACATATAGTAAATTCATTCTTTTTTTTGTGCAGAGTTCTATGAGTTTTAAAAATGTATACAATCATATAAGCGCCACCACAATCAAGACAGAAATTTTCATCAACCAAACATATTCTTGTGCCCCTTTTTCGTCAAACTATTTTCTGAACACCATTGATGGTCAACCACCAATCAGATTTCCCTATTTGTCTATTGCAAAATATATTTCATGTAAATTTTTAAAATTTATTTATGATAGAGAGAGAGAGAGAGAGAGAGAGAGGCAGAGACATAGGCAGAGGGAGAAGCAGGCTCCATGCTCCGGGAGTCTGACGTGGGATTCGATCCAGGGTCTCCAGGATCGTGTCCTGGGCCAAAGGCAGGCGCCAAACCGCTGCGCCACCCAGAGATCCTGCAAAATATATTTCATGTAAATGAAATCAGTAGGACACAGCCTTTGAGTCTGACTTTTTTTCCTTAGCATAAAGCATTTGAGATGCATTCATGTTTTTTTTGTTACAGTAGTCCATTCTTTTTATTTGTGGAGTAATAGTTTAATTGTATGGGTGTACCACATATGTTGGTTTACTTTTTAAAGTGCATCTGGACTGTTTCTAACTTGGGGGAATTATGAACAAAAAGTATTGTAAACATTCAAGTACAGATTTTTGGGTGAACGTAAATGAATTCAATTGGGTGAAAAGAAATCCTACGTGGGAGTTCTATGGTTGTTATGATAAGAGCAAGTTTTATCTCATAAGAAATTGCCAAACTTTTAAAATATGGTAGCACCATTTGCATTTACACAAGCAATAGTGAGAGGTTCAGTTTTTCCATATGTTTGCCAGTGCTGACTAGTGTCAGTTACTATCATTTTTTTAGATTAGTAATTTTGAAAGGTGGGTAGTAACATTTCACTGTGGCTTTAATTTGCATTTCTTTGAGGATTAATTATGTTGAATATTTTTTTCTTTTGCTTTTTTGGCCATTTGTGTGCTTTTGGTGGGATGTCTGTTCACATCTTTTGCCCAAGTTTCACTTTGTTGTTTATTTTCTTACTATATTTAAAATTTAAATTCCATTAGCCAACATATATCATTAGTCTCAGATGTAGTGTTCAATAATTTATCAGTTGCATATAGCACCTAGTGCTCATCACGTTACATGCCCTTCTTAATGTCCATCACTCAGTTACCCCATCCCCCCACCTCTGCTCCAGCAACCCTGTTTCTTTCCTATATAGTTAAGAGTCTCTCATGCTTTTTCTCCCTCCCTGATGACTTCCAATTCAGTTTCCCTTCCCTTCCCCATGATCTTCTGTGTTGTTTCCTATATTTAACATATGAGTGAAACCATATGTTGTCTCTCTCTGACTGACTTATTTCGCTCAGCATAATAACCTTCAGTCCCATCCACATCAATGCAAATGGTAAATATTCATCCTTTCTGATGGCTGAGTAATATTCCATTGTATATATACTACACATCTTTATCCATTCATCTCGATGCACATCTGGGCTCTTTCCATAGTTTGGCTATTGTGGACATTGCTGCTTTGAACATTGGGGTGCAGCTGCCCTTGCAGATCACTACATTTGTATCTTGGGGTACAGTATCTAGTAGTGTAATTGCTGGGTCATAGGGTAGCTCTATTTTTAACTTCTTGAGGACCTCCATAATGTTTTCCAGATTGGCTGTACCAGCTTGCATTCCTACCAACAGTGCAAGGAGGTTCCCCTTTCTCCTCATCCTCACCAACATTTATTGTTTCCTGTCTTGTTAATTTTAGCCATTCTCACTGGTGTGAGGTGGTATCTCATTGTGGTTTTGATTTGTATTTACCTGATGCTGAGTGATGTTGAGCGTCTTATCATGTGTCTGTTAGCCATCTGCTATGTCTTCTTTGGGAAAATGTCTGTTCATGTCTTCTGCCTCTTACTTAACTGGATTATTCATTAATTATTTCTTGGGTGTTCAGTTTGATAAATTCTTTATAGATTTTGGATACTAACCCTTTATTAGATATGTGATTCCCATTCTGTTGATTGTCTTTCAGTTTTGTTATTTCCTTCTCCGTGCAGAAGTTTTTTATCTTGATGAAGTCCCAATATTTTATTTTTGTTTTTGTTTTTCATGCCTCCAGAGATGAATCTAGTAAGAAGTTACTAGGGCTGATGTCAAAGAGGTTACTGCCTGTGTTCTTCCTTAGGGTTTTGATGGTTTCTGTCTCATATTTAGGTCTTTCATCCATTTTGAGTTTCTTTTTGTGTATGGTGTAAGAAAGTGGTCCAGGTTCATTCTTCTACCCGTGGCTGTCCAGTTTTCCCAACACCATTTGTCAAAGAGACTATCTTTTTTCTATTGGATATTCTTTCCTGCTTTGTCAAAGATTATTGACCATACAGTTGTGGATCCATTTCTGGGTTTTCTATTCTGTTCCATTCATCTATGTGTCTGTTTTTGTGCCAGTACCATACTGTCTTGAAGACTGCAGGTTTGTCATATAACTTGAAGTCTGGAATTGTGATGCCTCCAGCTTTACTTTGCTTTTTTAAATTGTTATTTGGGGTCTTTTGTGATTCCATACAACTTTTAGTATTGTTTGCTCTAGCTCTGTGAAAAATACTGTTGGTATTATTTTTAGGGATTGCATTAAATGTGTAGATTACTTTGGCCAGTATAAACATTTTAATGATATTTGTTCTTCCAATCCATGAAAGTGGAATGCCTTTCTACTTCTTTGTGTGTCATTTTCAGTTTCTTTCATCAGTATCCTATGGTTTTCAGAGTACAGGTCTTTCACTTTAGTTAATTCTTAGGTATCTTATTATTTTTGGTGTAATTGTAAATGGGATTGTTTTCTTAATTCCTTTTTCTGCTACTTCATTATTGGTATGTAGAAATGCAACAGATTTCTGTAGATTGATTTCTATCCTGCGACTTTACTGAATTTGCTTATCAGTTCTAGCAGTGCTTTGATGAGATATTTTAATTTTGTGTGTGTTAGTTAGCTCTTGTTTGATATTATCCCATGCTCTCTTCTCTTAGTATCATCATAAGTTTTCTCTTTGTACTTCAGTTTTGCTAATTCTATCAATTTTATCCTCACTGATTTTTTTCTCAGTTCTGTTGAATTTACCCATAAACAATCTTCATCTTTGTTATCGTGTTCTTCAGTCTAGTATTTCCATGTGATTCTTCCATATAGTTTTCAACTATCTACTGAAACTTCTCATGCATTTATGACACTGTCCATCTTTTCCACAAACCACTTAATGTTTTAATGAGAGTTATTTTAAAGCTCTATGTGATGGCTCCTATATGCAGGCCATATTTAATTCTGGTTCTGTTAATTGCTTGCTCTAGTAACAGCATATTTTTTTCTTGATTTTACTCTGATCTTTAATTTTGGTTAAACTCAGACATGTGTGTGTAGGATAACAGACTATGAGATAAATAGTATTATGCTTTGCAGTGGACACATCTCTTCTGTTTGCCCCATGAGGTAGTGTGTGGGAGGGTATGGAATCAGTGCAGCTAGGATCTCAATGAGTTTGAGTTTTATGTTACTATGATTATCTTCAGTGCACCAAAAATTCAATTTTCTCTATCATGACTTACCCTTACTGTGGGATATTTGGTGGTTAGAGGGCTTTTCCCAGTGTTGCTGAACCACCATGAGTTTTAGGCTCCTTCTATTAGACTGCATATGGAGAGTGCTAGGAGATGGCTCTTGGACTGATCCAGATTGGTTTCCTGCCCATTGGAAACCCCAGACCTAGAGTTATTTGTTTGTTTTTCCTGTTCTCCCTTCCCTCAGGAATAAACCTTTATCTGTCTCTGAGGATAACAGGGTTTGGTGCCCTTCCCCAGTGGCCTCAGGCTTTTGTTCCATAATGGAGATTATTTGGTAGTTAGAGAGTTCCTTATCTTACTGTGGCAGATGTGGCTGCGTTTACCAAGACCCACGTTATGAAGGAGACTTTCTCAGGCTTTCTATCTCCCTCAAACATTCTTGTGAAGAGTGGTATAAGTATGGGGAGAAAATCTTGAGAATATGTGTGAATGCCTCTTTTTTTTTCCCCTGGCTCCTAGCCATTGTATACTCATAGTACTCCCACATTCAGCCTTTACCAATCTGATAAATCAATTCTTACAGGTTTGCATGGTGCCCTGCATTCCTCCCATAATCTGGCCCAGGTAAGGCAAAGTCCATGTCCCACGTCTTTCTGGATGCAACTATCACTTCCCAAATAAAATGAAATACCTTAGTTTTCTAATAATTTTTAAAATCATTATGGTTTTGTAGATTAGCTGCTCTTTTCTTGTTTAAGATGGAGGGGATGTTCATTTAATCTTTCTACAACCTAACTGGAATCTAGAAGCTAAATTACTCTTTAAAGTCCATTTTAACAAAGTAAAATAGGAAAGTAGATGCTAATTTTCAGTTAAGTACTACTATAGTGATGGCAAATAAAGCTCTTTGGCCCAAGGAATTTTAAGCCAACAAATCACTTACCTGGAAGCAGCATATCCAAATTATATGCAGTGTTTGGAGCAAACATTTATGTTCTTGGTTTTTTTTTTTTTTTACATGTTGATAGTATATATTAGTGCGTTCGTCAAGTGTTTCTTGAAGAAGATATTCCTATTCATAGGCTGACACTGATGAGATGACATTCTTGGTCCAAAGAGAGCATTTTCTATTTGGGGAACAGCAGGAATTGTAGGATGGGTGGGGGCTTACAGAGGAGACAGACAGGGAAAACTGAGATTGTGGTTGACTTTGAATTTCTTTTCTCACAGTTAGTTGAGATACAGCATTAAAGTCATTAAGATCAAAGATTTGTGAAATAAGTAATGGTAGAATAAAGTGTTGAATGAAAAATTAACGTGACAGTGGTTTACAGAATGAATTGTTCCAGGAATTCTCAAATGTGTTGTATCAGAAATACCTGAAAGGCTTATTAAATTACTGTTTTCTGGACCCTCCGGAACATATCTGATTCAATAAGTTTAAGTAGAATGAAGGTTATTATGCATTGAAATGAACTGAATTACTTGGCACTTTGATACAAATGCTAAAATAATATCAGTCAGCAGTTTTAGTAATGGAGAGAAAAGATCCATGTGACAATGTTTTCTTAAGAGTTATATCAATAACTTGGTGAGTGATGGAAGTTGAATGAAAAGAAAGGCCTCCCAGGTCTGGTGCAGAAGTGACTGGGATTGCTGTGGGGTCCTTACCAAAGTGTGGAATTTGGGAGTTTTTCTTTGTTATCTGCAGATGCGTGGAGAAAACCAGCAGTGATATGAACATGTGGCTATTGTGACTACACTCAACAGCCATGGAATTTTTCTAACTTTCCTCAGAGAAAGTACCCAACCAAACCTGTCAATCTTAGGGGAGTTCAAAAATTCAGGTGAGGAATGAGAAGCATCTCTACTTTCCCTTTCTATTGCTCCAAATGTCACAGAAATGTTGTCAAAGTCAGTGGGCGCTGTAGTTTCAGACATTATAATAACATAGCAAAATGAAAGTGGGACAAACAGGATCATATTCACATTGTTGAGAATAGAAGATGTAGAAGACAGTTACTGGACATTAGGGAAAAGACGAGGTGACATGTGGATGATAAGGGGATACTTACGTGGTTGGCTGAGCAGATAAGCAGATGGCTGAGTGAATATGGAGATGGTTATAGACAGTGTGTAAATGAGTGGATATGTAAATGATGGGTGTATGACTGGGAGATGAATGGACAAACGATTTACTTAGAAGGTTCATGATACCTGGAGAATATCTCAGAAATGTAATATAACTGCATTCTGTGAATTTTGCATTTAATTTATTCAGAAAAATTTAAGATTTGGAAAGGCATAGAAAGTTAACACACTGTCCTTCTGGGTTGAGAATTCCAATGAACTTTTTTTTTCCCTTTCCTTTTTGCACCTGTGTAAAGCTTAAGATTTTCTACATCCCCCTTTTGGGATCTTATTTGAAGTCTTAAATCTATTATGCAATGTTAGTATTCTTAAAACTTGAATAGCACCATGAAAGATATACTCAGGTGTGCATCCATCTTTGTAAAATTTGCAGCAGGTCTAATGGGTCTTTGCACATATGTGAGGAGAATGAGGCACAATGCTCCTGTGTTCAAGAGAGATGAGAGTATCCTGGAGCTTGAGGGGACAACTGTTTTCTGCTGTTGCTATTTTTCCCACCAGGCTTGGTTGCAGACCTAGTCGTTGCTCAGTAGAGTAGGGGCACGAGTGCTAAATGGGGATTTGGGCTATAGGAGAATATTCTAAAACCTCAGAAAACTAGTACCCCTGGATTTTTAGAATGACCGTAGGCTTCAGGGGACTGTTGTAATTTTGAAGAGAGTGGAGAAGAACAGACTTCAGAGGGAGAAGCAGGGCAGCATGGAGACCCTGCCCTTGAGGCCTGGGAGTGGTGACAGTGATGGATACTATAATGCATAAAGCTCCTGAGGAAGTCTGTCAGCCTCCCATTGCTGCTTCAGACACTGCTGCACCTCTTTAGGTTTGCATAGGAGCCAATTCTGGGGCACCTATAAACTTTCTAGTAGCTATTTCCCTCACATCTAAACTAGCCCCAGATAGTTCTCAACTAAGAATCTGAGGGGTCTAAGACTCTTCATCTCTCTGGTCCATGACTTTGTTGGAGGGAAGCATTCTTTAGACACCTAACTCTGGGAAATGAACAAGGGATAGTGGGGGGGAGAGTGGGCAGGGGGATGGGGTGACTGGGTGATAGGCACTGAGGGGGGCACTTGGCGGGATGAGCACTGGGTGTTAAGCTATATGTTGGCAAGTTGAATGCCAATAAAAAATTTTTAAAAAAAAGAAACTGACATAAACTAAGGCTGAAGTATACATGTCTGTCAGGCACTGGTCAGTGTTTGAGAGCTCAAATGGGTGCACCAACAGAGGGTGGGTGTACACAGCAGTGTCTAGAGGGGCAGAAATAGAACTGATCAGATTTGTTAACTGACTTGTTATGGAGTTTGGATCAGGAATGTGACCTACAGATGTTGCAATCTTCTCACCCTAAATAATATGGCAAATGTCACAAAGCAATTCTGTCTTCCTAAAGTTAGAGCTCAGGTATATTTCTGTTCTAAGCATTCTTAATTTCAAAACTTATGTATGGATAGAAAGAGCAAAAGTTCAATGGCAGGGAATGGGAGGAAGCACCTGATTTATTAAAAAGTGGAGTTCCCATGAATGAATTCTGCATCTTTGGGGAGGAAAACACTTAGGAAACAAGCTCAGATCTATGAAATGATTAGTTAGGTTTTCTTGATTAGTATTCTTGAACATGTAGTAGGAGGATATTTCCAGACAAGATAAATTTTCAATTGCTTTAAAATATCTTTTCTCACTTATTTTTCTAGGAGTATAGATACATATACACAAAGTACTTGGATTTTCCTTTCAATGGTAGATATTTGAAATGTAAAGTGATTAAGTAGATTACCCAAATTCATATACACTTAAGAATATGAGCTGGGACAAGAAATAAAGTCTCCTGACTCTCATTTCAGGGTTGGTTCCTCTAGAATGGGCTGGAAGAATTGTAATGTGGAGACATTGTTTATTGAGGGAATTATACTGTGCTAGTCTTCCCTACAAAGGACAAGACATATAAAGAAACTGAGCATTTACAAAATGAAATTATGCTAAAATATCTAACAAATGGTAAATTTCAGGATTGCACATGTTGGAGAAACTGGGCCCTCAATAACTGGATTCAGTATATGTGAAGGGTCATGTAACAAAATCCAGATGTGAAATAGATAACAAGAATCCAAGAAGAAAAATTAATTGCCCTCTCAGGATTAAAAATTATCTTTGAAATATCACCTTCCCAAGTGGCTCTAGGATATTCTGTTTCCAAATATTAGTATGATGCAAATATGCCTGCCTAAAATTCAGTGTGTGCAAAAAATAAAGCCATAGCTTAGAGGACTTTTTCTTTAAATAAAAGCATCATTTCTATTGATGACTCAATTGTGTAAAAGTCGGTCTAGTTTATTTTTACCAGCATGAAAGAAAGCCTATCTGTAGGTTGTGGGATTTACGTTCATATGTTCTGCTTCTGAATTTGAGACTTGCAATCTGTCTTTGCTAAGACTGTAGAGGACTCCAATGAGAAGCCCAAATGTGATTATGACTCCATGTCGTATTACAAAAGATGATGTACAAACTTTCAGGGGAGAAAAAAGCTTTTGGCATTTTTCTCTTAGCCATAAAGCATCAACTCTATAATGAATGGGGGAAAATATGAATAAGGGGATCACCCATAAGCGTTAACTGGGTTTCAGGCCAGATTTTTGAGGCTGATCCAAGGTTTTGTCCATCCATGAACTCCTTGAATTGGCATAAATAGTGGATAGGGTTATTATTTTGAAACATAATCCTGGAATTTGAGATATTGAAGAATCCTTCTATAGTCTTCTGAGTCTTCTCAAATCAATACTTCTCTCTTTTTGATGTGGGGGAAAGGGAGAAAATAATTTACAAAGCAAAAGTCAATAGAAATGGAAAGTATTATTTGATAGATTTAATTTAAATATATTTAAATGGATAACACATTCACTGGTGTATGATGTTAGATGTGGCTTTGAATGTTGAATAGATAAATATACCCATGTGTCAAGTCCTGAATATACTTCTAAAGGAAAATTGAGTATTTTGGAGTATTTGTCCATAAAGAAGTAATGGAAACTAAATGTGACTAAAAAATGATTAATAAATGCAGACAGCAGCATTGAAGGCATCTCTAGAGAATCACAAGTGATGATCCTGTCTGTGTGTACCAACATATGAAAAGTTCTGTCATACTTGGTTTATTTGTGTATGGTATGGGTCAGGTGATTCATCTTGTTCCTGATGAGAAATTCCTCATAATTCCTCAAGGTTGTACCAATATTGTTAGAGCAGGAATATGGGGAGGATGTGGTAAAGGCTAAAAGGTTAATTTATGTTGAGAATTGCTACTTGGGGCGATATCCTTTCTCTCAGACATACTGCAGAGCTATAGGGAGTCGGAATGAAAGGGGATCCCATCTGGGAGGTCCATGGGTCAGAATTTAAGTAAATTATGATAGTTGGGTAATGCGTCATTTTTAAGACTCCAAAATACCAGATGCTTACAACAAATACTATTAAAAATCACTGCCTGAGAACTTAACATTAGAAAGATATTTAACTTGACTTAAAATCTTGACTTTGCTGATATTCTTCTTAAGATGGGAGAGGAAAGGGCAATTTTAGAGTATGGACCACTTTACTGGAGTGCTGACCTTGGGATAGGGAGTTAGAGATAGCATGAAAGTATTTGTTTGTAGATGAAGGGTTAAAAGTCAGACTCAGATGGAGGGAGGCATCAGCTAAGTTTAAATTTTATCTGCCCCATGGACATAAAGGCCAGTCCAGGTTTTAACATAAGCAAGCACCATTGTCTGAATTTTTCCCTCTTCAACTTCTTCAGGTGACATATACTTTCAGTTGATGGTGTTATCAGGTTGTAGGAGTTTTAAAAATAGGAAAAATAATTGTGGTTCAATTTATGGAGATAGAATAGGTTGAAAAATAATGTTTAACCTGTTTACCATTTCAACTTTTATAATACAGAAAATGTAACAGTCTCCATAAGATCAATGAATGAATTTGTTTTACTTAAAATAAGATCATAATGATTGACTAAAATTTAATTTTTAAGTTAGGTGTATTGTGTCATGTAAAAGAAGGTTCTTTTGAGAAATCTCAGTACCTTTTGTTTTTTGTTGATATATATATATATATATATATATATATATATATATATTCAATTTGCCAACATATAGCATAACACCCAGTGCTCATCCCAAGTGCCCCACTCAGTGCCCATCACCCAATCACCCCAACCCCCCACCCACCTCCCTTTCTACTACCCCTTGTTCGTTTCCCAGAGTTAGGTATCTCTCATGTTTTGTCACCCTCACTGATATTTTCACTCATTTTCTATCCTTTCCCTCCCATTCCCTTTCACTATTTTTTATATTCCCCAAATGAATGAGACCATATAATGTTTGTCCTTCTTCAATTGACTTATTTCACTCAGCATAATACCCTTCAGTTCCATCTATGTTGAAGCAAATGCCTGGTACTTGTCGTTTCTAATGGCTGAGTAATATTCCATTGTATACATAGACCACATCTTTTTTATCCATTCATCTGTACCTTTTGTTTTTATTTCTTTGTCATAGAGATAAGAACATTTCTATTCTGATATCTGTAGTAACTAATAATTACTGGATACTATGAGAAGATAAATAGAACTACTTTTAGCTGAAGTCCAATGCTGATAATATTTTATTTATTAATTTATTTTTAAATATTTATTTATTTATTTTGAGGAGAGAGAGAGAGGGAGGGAGGGAGGAAGAAAGAGAGAGGGAGTGAAGGGAGGGGCAGAGGGAGAGAAACTCAAGCAGACGCTCTGCTTAGCACACAGTTCCACATCAGGCTGGATCCCGCCACCCTGAGATCATGACCTGAGCCCAAATCAAGAGTTGGATGCTTAATTGACTGAGCCACTCAGATGCCCCCACCAATGATAATATTTTAAATGAAAAAAAATTTGTCTTCATAGTTTAGACCTAACTTTTCCTGCAACTTCAGTGTCATTCATGAAACTTAGAATTTTCTACTCTTGCATGACTTATTTTCATGGGTCAGTGTAAACTGGTATACTAGTTTACTAGATTAGTTACTGCCTACAAAACTTCCATTTCATATCATTTCATTTTGTAAAATATTATTTCATTTTAAATCATGTCACTAAAAGGACAGTGATCAACATAACACTAATGGATTTCAGGCATTAATGACAGTGCTCTAAGGAAATAACTTTTCATGGACTATTTCAATGACATCTATCATATTATATCACATATTGTGTTTTTTTTTTCAGTTATGAAAAAGTAACTACCAAGTAACTACCCTATATCCACCATAATTCATAAAATAAAAGCATGAGGAATTCCTTCCTTCATGGTCCTCTTGTCCAAGGAGAAATCACGGGGGTATATTATTGTTTAATATGATGTTCTGAGTAGACAGCATGGATTATTAATTTTGGGATAGACAAATAAATCTCAAAACATATATAGAAAGGTGTGGTTTGAGATTTGTTGAGTATGAGATATGACCCAAAGAATGGAAAGTGGGATTTATTATCTGTTTTATTAAAGTAAAAATCATATTTAAGGTATACAACATGAAAATTTTATATATATATACACAGTTAGATGGTTACTATTGTAAAGGTAATTAACATATTTTCTCACATAGTTGAATTTTTTGTATGTGTGATGAGCACCTAAAATAAATTCTCTTAGCAAATTTCCAATGGAATGAGCACTGGGTGTTACATGCAACTGATGAATTATTGAAAACTCATCTGAAACTAATGATATACTACATGTTGGATAATAGAATTTAAATTGAAAAAAAATATTACTACTTATGGTCATCATGATGTACATTAGATCTTAAGACTTATTCATCCTAAATAATTGCAACTTTGTACCCTGTAACCAACATCTCCCCATTTCCTCTTCCTCTGGTAACTACCTTTCTACTCTCTTTTTCTATGTATTTAACATTTTAGATTCCACATATTAAGTCAGATCATGTGGGTTTTTTCTTTCTGTATTTGGCCCATTTTACTTAGTATAATGTCCTCTATGTTCATTCTTGTTGTTGCAAATGGCAGGACCTTTTATTTAAGGCTGAAAAATATTCCGTGTATGTACATGTATCATATTTTCTTTATTCACTCAACAGATACTTAATTTGTTTCCAGATCTTGGCTGTGGTGAATAATACCGCAATGAACATGGGAGTGCAGATATCTCTTCAAGGTATTGAGTTCATTTTCTTTGGGTATGTACCAGAAGTGGGATTGCTCGATCACATGGTAGTTCTATTTTCAAATTTTTTTTTTTTTAGGAAATGCCATATTATTTTCCATATTGGCTGCAACAATTTACATTCCCACAAGCATGTATAAGGGTTACCTTTTCTCCATGTTCTGGCAACATGTGTTTTGTTTTGTTTTTTATACTAGTCATCTGAACATGTGAGGTGGTATCTCATTATGGTTTTCTTTTTTTTTAAGATTTATCTATTTATTCATGACACACACACACACACACACACACACACACACACACACAGGTAGAGGGAGAAGCAGGCTCCATGCAGGGAGCCGGACAGACGGACAGACGTAGGACTTGATCCTGGGTCTCCAGGATCAGGCCCTGGGCTTAAGGTGGCGCTATACCGCTGAGCCACTGGGGCTGCCCTCATTATGGTTTTCATTTATCTTTCCCTGATTGGTGTTGCTGAGATACTTTTTCCTATACCTGTTACTCATCTGTATGTCTTCTTGAAAAAACTGTGTGTTCAGGGCTTTGCCAATTTTTAAAATCTTGTCATTTGTTATTTTTGCTATTGAGTTGTATGCATTCTTTATATAGTATGGATATTAATTAACCATTTATCAGATATGTAGTTTGCAAATATTTTCTCCCAATCCTTATATTGCCCTTTCATTTTGTTGATTGTTTCCTTTGCTGTGAAAAAGCTTTTAGTTGATGCAGTCCCGCTTGTTTATTCTTGCTTTTGTTGCTTGAGCTTTTGGTGTCAATTTATTAAAAAAAAAAAAATTCACGCCTACGCTAATGTCAAGGATAATTTCCCCATGATTTCTTCTAGGAGTTTTCAAGTCTTAGAGTTTAGTCTTTAATTTTGGGTTTATTTTTCTGTATCTGTAAGATGAGTGTCTCTTTATTTCCTGTGGGCGTGGGGGACTCTTGAGTGCTGAGCCCTGTTGGATCAGAGAGCTAGGGAATCAGTCCCTCAGGTGATAGCCATACAATTTGGGGTGCTGGATATGCAGTCCAATTACTTTATCCTCAGAGAGAAGCTGGGAGTGATGGGTTACAAGGAATTGTGCTAGTAGTGAGGATTGTGCCTCTACTGTGTCTCAGCATCTTTAACCTGTTTCAATGTGGTCATTTTCTCAATCATCCTATGTGTAGGAGTTACTCAACTATGTTTCGGATTTCTCTTAGAGGGATTTGGTCTGTATATAGGTGTTTATTTGGTGTATCCATGAAAGGAGAGAAGGTCAGGAGCCTCCTGTTCTGCTATCTTGGTGAACTCCGTTCCTAGATTTTATTGTATATTAAAAGAGTATTAGGTCCCTGACAAAAAGGTAAAGTAGCCAAAGTTGTAACAAATACTGAGAAGAAAATGCAAACAAATTTGGGAGGAGGGAGGAGGGAAAGCTCAATAGAGCTAATTCTTAACTGTGTTCATTGATCGACACTAGTTTTGAGGCAAGTAAATGTTTTCTCAGACTAATCATGATTAAAGAAAAGTGAAGGGTGGTAGTACAAGTGTCATGATACAGCAGGAAAGACATAAATGTTGAAAGAACAGATTAGGTTTTGAGAAGGAAATTAAGAAATTTATGAAAATATACATGTCTGAATCATGAATGAGAAAGGCATTTCTGGAATGACATGTTCTGTTTTGTTGTTTAAGAGGTAAGAGTGTTGAAACATAAAGAGTGTTCATTTTTCTGCTCAGTGATCCTAGCCTGACATTTTTATGGGTTCTGGGATTGGCAGGCAGCTCTGTTTCTGCCCCTAATACCTCTTGCTGCCTTTAGCTGCTATTTTCCCTTATTTTGTACACTGCAAGAAAAGGAAAGTTAGTGAATAGACAATGATTCAATTTTTTTAAATTTTAATTATTCCTGTTTATTGATCAAAATTGATATAATAACAAATTAGTTCTATGGAAAAAGCACTTCCTGAATAGAGAAACAGGAATAAACTCCATTCTAGCATGCATCTACATGAATTCATACTTTCTTCTCTGCCTTGGACAATGAAGAATGGTCCTTAAACATTTGTGTTTCCTACCTCTTTTGTATCAAGTCTTCTTTGCTTTCTTTTAAGCCCATATACAAAAGATAGATTATTAATAGTAGTAAATTGAGAAGAATAAAAAGTACAAGATATCATTACAATATCTTTCCCTTTGTGATCCCACTGAAGGCTGAGAGATCAAAGCCAAAGAGGATCAAAGGCAATCAAAAAACCAAATAGTCTTCAAAGCCTCCCATCCATTCCTAAGCTCTTAGCCCTGGGAAAGATTGCCTCCAATTTTATTTACGTTTGAATTTGAAGAGGTGATGCATGAAGAAAATCATGTTTTTTACCTTATTGACCTCAAGGCAGAAGTCATGTTACTACTAATACTTCTACTACTATAATACTACTACCAGTAAAGGTTCACAAAGTACTATCCCATTAAGTTACCTACATTTGAGCTTAAATGTACTTGTGAGTTGTACAATATTTTCTCTGTTTCATATATAAAAGCTTGTCACCTAGCTCAAATCACATAAAAATAAAAAATAAGTAAGAAATAAAACCATTTTGAAATTTAGCTTCTCTGATTCCAGATCTTTCCACAAGGACCTGACTCTTCCCAATATTTCCTTTAGTGATAAATTCACCCTTTTCACTGTGATGGGTCTAGTTGACATATGTGAGATAGCTTTTTAAAACGTTCCAACCAAGATTTTTCATTGTTTATCATTTTACCTACAATTATCACTTACAAAACTCTCCTTGCCCTGGTATCTGAGGTAAGTTGGTACAGATGTGAGCTCCTAGAATTGTACTGCATTATCTCCAGGCTTTACCTGGGTTTCCCTGAGACCATCTCATGTCCTTATGAAGGTGCTACCCTGACTCTGATGCAGAGTCACGTTGACTGATAAATTGTCTGAAATATCTGGTGAGGCCTAGCTAATTGTATACATTATGTACTCATTAAAATGGTTCTTTGACTCAACAGCTTCTGTTCTCTCCAACTGTTTGCAGATTAATGGTTCTCACATTTTTTTAATGGGAACAAATAACCAGACATGGATGAGAGAATTTATTCTCCTTGGCCTGTCCAGTGACTGGGACACACAGGTATCCCTCTTTGTCCTGCTCTTAGTCATGTACTTGGTGACAGTGCTGGGAAACTTCCTCATTGTTCTTCTCATCAGACTGGACAGCCGACTCCACACTCCCATGTATTTCTTTCTCACCAACCTCTCCTTCGTTGACGTCTCTTATGCCACAAGCATCGTTCCTCAGATGTTGGCACATCTTCTTGCAGCCCATAAAGCAATCCCATTTGTGAGCTGTGCCGCCCAGTTATTCTTCTCCCTGGGCTTGGGTGGGATTGAGTTTGTTCTACTGGCAGTGATGGCCTATGACCGCTATGTGGCTGTGTGTGACCCCCTGCGATACTCGGTCATCATGCACGGAGGGCTCTGTACTAGGTTGGCCATCACCTCCTGGGTCAGTGGCTCTCTGAACTCTCTCATCCATACTGCCATCACATTTCAGCTGCCCATGTGCACAAACAAGTACATTGATCACATATCATGTGAAATTTTGGCTGTGGTCAGACTGGCTTGTGTGGATACTTCCTCCAACGAGATTGCAATCATGGTTTCTAGCATTGTTCTGCTGATGACACCTTTCTGCCTGGTTCTCCTGTCCTACATCCAGATCATCTCCACCATCCTAAAGATCCAGTCCACAGAGGGAAGAAAGAAAGCCTTCCACACCTGTGCCTCTCACCTCACAGTGGTTGTCCTGTGCTATGGTATGGCGATTTTCACTTACATCCAGCCCCGCTCCAGCCCCTCTGTCCTTCAGGAGAAGTTGATCTCTCTCTTCTATGCTGTTTTGACACCAATGCTGAACCCCATGATTTATAGTGTAAGGAATAAGGAGGTGAAGGGAGCCTGGCAGAAACTATTAGGGCAGTTATCTGGAATAACGTCAAAACTAGCAACTTGATGAATCCTGAGCATCACTTAAAGAAAAGAACTTTCCCTGTGCTTTATCCCACTTAACTCCCATATGGCAGGCATCACCTGCATTGCCCTGGCAACCAGGAAGGAGATGACGACACATGTACTGGTAGGAGGCTGGAGGTTCAGTTGGGGTGTGGGATGTGGGTGTATTTTTATGTCACAGCAGCATGTTCAGTGGAGTTGAGCACTGCTGTAATAGAACTTCTCACCCTTGGCAAGCCATAATAGACTCTTAATCACAGGAAACAAACTGAGAGTTGCCGGAAGGGAGGACAGTAGGAGGACAAAGTAACTAAGTGTTGGACATTAAGGAGGGAACGAGATGTAATGAGCACTGGGTGTTATATAAAACTGATGAATCACTCAACTCTACCTCTGAAACTAATAATACACTATATGTTAATTAAATTTAATTAAAATTAAATAAATTAAATTCTGAATTTAAATAAAAATAATAATTCTAAAAAATAAAGAGGAAAAAAAAATAAAAGAACTCACCCTTACTCAATCTTCATTCATATGCCCTAAGAGTAATTAAAGACAATAATTTACTCTTTTGATTTGTCACATTGTTGTAATTATGGACCTATTCATGAATCTTATCTTGGAACACAGTTTTTTATTCATCCACATTTTGTAAAAGGTTATCATGTTTCCAGTGGGAACAAAATCATTTTCAATTTGAGGACTCACTTAAAATGTGTGGTATATGTAACTATATTCAGTAATTGTGTGAGTCACTGTTCTAAGAATGAAGATATTTATTTGTGCTACATTCACTACATGTGGTTATAAAGACTATCCTGAGTAATGGAAATAATTGGGTGGAGAAACAGCAACTAAAATTCTTGTTTTACCCTGATGAGAATATAACCAAGGGTTGTTTGTACACAGTAACTTTATTGGCTAAGGAAAATCTGAGATCCAGTCACTGCTAATTTATTGTATATACATGGACATGCATTCAAAGGCAAAAATTCTCTAATTCTGAAAATCAGCAAGCTTTTTCTCTGAAACTTTACAACTAAAGTAAGCAAATGAACAATGAGATAAATGTGTAAAATATCAAAGACATAAGAAAAGCACTTTCTTTAGGCAATCAATGAAAGATAATGCAGCATTGATGTGGATTTTGGATTATCAAGATAGGTCAGTCTGCTGTGCAGATGTTACTTGCAAGTCTCCACATTAAGAGCCTTCTTGTATCCCCCCTACCCCAACACACACACACACACACACACACACACACACACACACACGCGCGCGCGGGGCCCTACTCAACCATTGTAAATTTAGTAATGGAGTATCATCTGTGAGTGTACCTCACCTCTGACAGTAACCTAAAAAAGTAAAAGGGGAAGAAGTGATTAAACAAGGGATATGTAGGAGATGGAGGATAAATAATATAATTGTGAATCTCACTTTCTTCAAGAAAATGAAGAAAGTCTCCTTCCATCCCTTTGTCTCTCCATTGAATCTGTTCTTTCTTGTTTCACTGATTTGTATTTGGGAATTAGTGATTAGGAGTTGACGGGCTTCCACTGGCACCTGTTTTCTCTGTGAAACAAGAGGAGGTACCCATTGCCAAGAGTGCAGAGGAGGAAAGAGAGGGGTAAGATCTGTGGGAATGGAGAAGGTTAAAAGCTCATATTGGGTCTAGGATAATGTGCCCCATTAGCTGTGGATACCTCTGTCTGGAATTTCATGCAATATCAATTACAAGGCCATAGTGGTCAAGCTTTCCTTCTGATATGACTCATTTTATTCTTAGCCTTCTCTAAATAAAATCACAGATGATCATTTTATGGCATCAACTTTGTTAAAGACATTACTATAGGCATTGTGGGGTACCAGAGTTGTGTTTAGATATGGCCGTGGCCTCCAAAAATCGACAGTGTTCCAAGGCAGGGGTTCGGAAACTTTCTATAATTGGCCAGATTGCAAATCTTTTAGGTTTTTCAGGTCACTCAGCTACTCAACTCTGTCATTGTAGCACTAAAACAGCCATAGACAACACATACAAGAATGAGTGGGGCTAGTACAAATACATCTTAATTTATGAACACTGAAATTTGGACTTTATAAGTTATGAAAATATTATTCTTCAACCATTTTTTCATAATATTGGAAAATAAACCAATATTTTTTCAACCATTTAAAAATGTAAAACATCAAAAAAAAAATAAATAAAAATGTAAAACATCTTTTTCTTGTGGCCATACAAAAATGGGCAGCAGGCCAAATTTGGCCTCGGGGCTGTAGTTTTCTACAGCAACATAGAAGAAATGGTTTAAAATGTAAAATTATAACACAAGATACACACAGAAAGAGCTCTGGAAATTCAAAGAAAGAGGGGATTTTTTTTTCCTAGATGTGGAATGAGGGTCATACAGGTGAAGGCTTCTAAGAGAAGATGAAATAGTTCTCATTTCAGTTTCCATTTCATAAAGCATCTCATTTTTCATAGTCATTTAGATTCAATTACCCAAGATCTAAGGACTCCATACTAATGGATGAATGGAGGAGGTGCCTCATGCACTGAGCACCAGCTTAGATTTCTGTTGGATACTAATTGGATGATTTGCATTACTTCTTAGTCCTTGAAGAATTTAACAACAGTGGCAGGTCTGTAGGGAGTACTTTCTCTTATGTCCAAGCTGAAGCTTTCATTCTACTGTCCCTCGTTCTGATAAATGGGACCATCAGGTGTAACCCCCATTCCTTTAAAATCCATAATTTTAATATCTAAACCTGACCCTGTTAAATATAGGTGCATACTACCAAGTCCATACGGTTTGGTTGTCCTTTCTGCTCTATCATTAGGCGAGGCTGCTCTCTGATCTTCAATATCATTTTCCTTCATCTTATAGAACATTTTTAAAATCACTTGTATGCACCTTTCTCCCTGACTCTGTTGAGCCTTCTATATCTTCCTCATCAAAGTGCAACAGCACATTAAGCAATAAATGCAATCCTGGACAAGTTACAAAACTCAAAAGTCAGTTTTATTCTCTGAAACATGAAGAATAATAAGCATCTAGTGAGTAGTCAGTCTGAGAGGATGGAATGAAATTATTATATGTAAAGAGCTTAGTAAAATATACGACACATGAAAAACACTTGATAACTGTTAGCTATTATTGTTTTTTTTCTAGTAAAGCATCTTTCTCATTTCCCCCCAATTCCTGTCCTCCCTGGCCCTCTAAGAATGTTTTAGGACTATTAGCTAATCCACCCAGAACAACATAAGAAGTCTGACACAAAAGTAGGTACCAGAAAAGTGTTATAAAACAGACTTCTGATTTTTTGGCACCAAAGAACAAATTCTGTTTTGTGCGTTCTTAATAGGGGGAATTTTATCCCCAAGGGGGTGAAAATTGGTCCTTGCTGTGGGAATAAACATAATTATTGTAATGGTTTACGGTCCTTTGAAAGGCCATGGTACAAAAACAGATATATATTGTATCTGTGGTGTTAATATTTCATAGGAAGTGAGTGGTTAAGAAAAAGATATCTATCGACTTTTCTTCCTTGGGTGGAAAATATTGAATAAATAATTGAGAAATGTTGCTCTATCTGTAGATAACTATTTCTTCTTTGGGCACAAATATTCACAAGCACAAAGGACCGGAGACAAATAGTCCAGGTTAATTAACTCCGGGCTTCAAGTCTGCCTATTTCAGTTTCCATTCCTGGACTTGGCCTACTCTATCTACACAAATCCTTCTGCCCAATTGGTTCCTACACCTACTTTGGGCTTTTATAACCTCATGGGTATGGACAGCAGGATGTTGCTGAGTGAGTCCATCCTGCCTTGGGACTTGAGTCACTGGGGAATCTGTTATTTTCCTGGCCATGCACCTGATGGCAGTGCTGAGATACTTCATCAAGCCCTTCTGAGCAGCCTAAACACCTGGCCAACTGTTTTATATATATATATTTGGTGCCAAAAAATCAGAAGTCTGCTTTATAACACTTTTCTGGTACCTACTTTTGTATATATATATATATATATATATATGAATGAATGAACTGTTATATATATGAATGAATGAATATATATAACAATGAATAAAAATATTTTATATGTATATTTTTTCTTTTAACTAAATGGCTATGTTTTTTAGGGTTCTATTATACGATAGCACTGTTTCACACATGCTTATTCACTTTTTTTGGGATCCTAAATATCTAAGTTTTATAGGGGATGTTAAAATTCCCATCTACATCCTATATCCTATAAAATATAGGATTTAAGTCAGATTCATAAAAATCTGAAGGAACAGAGCAATATTACCTAGCATTTGTGCTACACTTACAAATTATAAATTTTATTTTTTATTGTTTTTAAAGATTTTATTCATGAGAGACACAGAGAAAGAGACAGAGACATAGGCAGAAACAGGCTCCCTGCAGGGAGCCTGATGCAGAACTCAATCCCAGGACCCTGGGATCACAACCTGAGCCAAAGGCACTCAACCACTGAGCCACCCAAGTGCCCCCCAAATTATAAATTTTAGAGGCCTACTAAGTCTCACAGGTTTCTGTTGGCACCTCTTCTCAAAAGTATCTATGTGGCACAGAGGAAGAGGTTGGGATTCATGTATATATACCTCCTGTGAGTTCAGGCAGCTAGCAATCTACACTGAGAGCCTGGATTCGGTGCAGAAGTGACTTGTCTGATTCCAAAAGCATCGTAAATTTCAACATGGACACCCCTCTTGGGATGTTAGCTGTGTGTGGATCAATGTTTAACTGAAGTTGTGTCAATCCCCAGAGTTATAATGTTATTGTCATAGGTAGGATGGTTACACTTCCTAGAAATAAAATCCAAAACAAACTGATAAATGCAAAATTAAGGACTAAGTAAATTAAATACTGCAACTGTGGAATATAGTAATGAACTGGTATCTGAATAGTGAATCTAGAATCCAAAGTTTTTTTGAAGTATGTCTATCTTTTTGTTTTTTCCTGTATCTCAGGTTTGCTTCTTTCTGTTGGCCTTATGGCCTATGTCCTATGGTTCTATTCTATGGTTCTTAGATTTCCTCCATGAGGTGGAAAATGTAACCTTGGAGGCTCCAGATATACATTATGATGTGGGAAATAAAATCCTACCGTGTTGACCGGCTCGAATAGAAAAGTCTCAGAGATGGGTTTGAATTGGCTTAGCTTGGATTACGTGGCCCTTCCTCAGCTAAGCTCTGTGTCAGATTTGAGGCATTTTGACCAGGCATGAACATATTTTGTTGACTTGAATCATTTCAATTCATGATAACTTGTTTCATCTCATCATATATTCCATTTTGATAAGTGCTTCATGCACACTTGAAAAAAAGTATTTTCTGTTATTGTTGATTAGAGAATTCTATGAATGTCAATTATGTTGAGTATGATAATGTTCAGATTTTTCTCTTTCCTTACTAATTCCTTACTATTCCCTTCCTTACATTTGTTCTCTCACTTATTAAGAGATAAGTATTGAAATCTCTAACTATAATTGTGGATTTGTCTATTTCTTCTTGCATTTCTATCAGTTTTTGCTTTATGTGTTTTGAAGTTCTGTTGTTAAGCACTTAAATATTTATGCTTATTCTGTATTCTCTATTAATTGAACCCTTTATCATTATGAAATATCTTTCCTTATCCCTGATAATATTCTTTGCTCTGAAATCTACTTTGACTGATATTAACATTGAAATTCCAGTTTTCTTTTAATTAGTATTAAAATGGTATTTCTTTCCCATATTTTAGGGATTACCATACTTCATTTCTTGCTTTCCAATGAAAATTGTCCTTTGTATATTTTGTCCTGATCTGTAGTTGTACTGTACTCAGAACCCCCAGGTGTGAAGGTAAATCCATTTCCAGTTTCTCTGTTTTGGCTGGAAATAGAAGTCTTTTCTTAAGTTTTTAAAGCCTTCTAAAACTAAATTTGTGTTTGGATTCTGGAGTCATCTTTTTAATTGTGACAAATATTATGAGGAAATGTGTCTGCAAACTCAAAGTAGTTTTAAGATTCTTTCACTTTTCTCTGTTGGGACTCAAGTTATCTGCTGCTAGAAGCTGTGTGCTGAACCATTGTCCCACACTGCTTCTAAAATATTTTATTATTTCTAGTGGTGAGAAGATAGAGGTTCTCTCACAGGAGAAACTACTTTCCAGGGCTTTCTAAATCAACCACTTTCCAGAGACTTTTTTTTTTTTTTTTACCTTATCTGAAAGGTGAGGAAACTGGACTAGATGGGAACCACTTCCATAAAGCTACATTACTCTATGAATCTGTGACTCCTATTTTCTGCGGAAGATGAATATTTCAGACTAGGTTCTCAAAAGAGCTTACCATTATTTTTTGAAAAACAAATTCTATTTAAAAAAAAAAAAATCAGAAGCCAGGGTGCCTCGGTGGCTCAGTCTGCCTTCGGCTCCGGTCATGATCTTGGGGTCCTGTGATCAAGCCCACATCAGGCTTCTTGCTCAGTGGGGCGTCTGCTTCTCTCTGCTCCTCCCTGCTGCTCATTCTCTCTCTCTCTCTTTCTCTCTCTCACTCAAATAAACAAATAAAATCTTTTTTAAAAAAAAATCAGAAGCCATAACTATAATAAAGAGAATTTAAAAACACCAAAACTTTGACTTGATTTTATTGTGACACATCAGAGAATTTTATGTAATAGTGGGTAAAGATACAGTGTTGTTATTTGGGAATTTTTAAGTTAGGCATTTTAAATATAAAGCTTCTATTGTTATTAACAATCATTGACCCAAAGTAAAATATTATTTTTAAAATAGTGTATTCTACAAAACCTATGATTCAAGAAAGACTGGTGATTCTAGAGCTGGCTAGATCTAAATCCCTAAATCCCTTCATGTTTTGGGGCAAGGTATTCCATCTCTCTAACCTCCTGTACAGACAATTTTTAAGAGAAAAATCAGTACATATAGATGTCAGTATCGACATTACTTTTGCTATTGTTAATTTGGGCAATATTGTTTTATGTCAGAGTTTTAATTTTTGAAGTATTTTTTGTAACTATCATCTCATTCTATTGTTTTATTAATTCACTGTAAGGACTGCAATTATAGAGTACCACAAACTGGATGGGTTAACAGAAATATATTTTTCTGCAATTCTGGATTCTAGAAGTCTGAGATCAAGGTTTTGGCAGAGTTGATTTCTTGAGGCGTCTGTCCTTTCTGTAGGTGGGTGTCTTTTTCCTGTCTTTTCCCTGGTCTTCCCTCCTTGCATGTCTGTTTCTTAATCTTTTCTTATAAGGACACCAGTCATATTGAATTAGGGCTCACCTTAATGATCTTATTTTAACTTAATTACCTCTTTAAATACCTTGCTTCCAAATATAGTCACATTCTGAGGTTTTGGAAATTAAGATTTCAACATGTGAATTTGGAAGGGACCCATTTCAGCCCATAACATTCTTATATTCAACAAAGATTATTGCCATGATTATTATACCCCTCTTTCTTTTTAGTTTATCCACTCAGGAGGGGGATCTGGCATTATTATTCCTACTCAAAATATGAGGAAACCAGTATCAGAAGAGAATTTGGAAAGACTACAAAGAATTTAATTTGATTGATATTTTATTTTCTGTAAAATTACTGAGGCTTATTATAAGATAAAAAAGGTCTCAGAGATAAGAAAGATCTTATAGGTAAACAGTCTTTAAATTTTCATTACAGGCAATTTTACAGAGATGCAATTCTGCTAAGGGCTATTGTAAGGGCTAAGCACTATCTATTATTTAGGCATTTTATAAGTACTAGATAAGAACTCTCTACTGCACTTACTAAATGCTAAGTATTATTGCTAGAGGTCAAGTGAAAGTCAAATTTGTGATAATCTGTGAACACTTAGAGATCCATAATATGACACTTAACAGAAAGGAGACAGTGTGACTGAACAAGTCTCTTGCACTTCCTGATTTTTCTTTTCTTTTGAAGGAAGGGGCACAATTGAATGGCACATGCATATAGAAATTCAGAAGAGCCAGTTCCTGAAATCAGTTTCATAGATTGTCATAAACTTATGTGTTATAGACATGGAATAAAATGTAGACATGATGTGACCCAACTTTCTACTGTTGGTAGAAGATTGATAACAGGGCTTATAGTTTGGTAAGACAACACAGTCTTTGTTCCAACTAGAAAAAGGCATCCCTTCAGGATAAAAAGTCCCATGGCAGGGCACGTCCATTGCCAAGCAAAATAGGGGTTTGATAATATTTTCTTACTACTTCATCACTCCATGTTTTGTCTAATGCACAACTACATATTTTGGTTCCAGAGTGCAGAACAATTGAAGTGATTCTGTTTCATGGAAATTTGATGGGACACACCCAGATAGCTTATCTTTGAGGGAATATCTTTAACATAGATTTTATTTCTCTAAGGCTTTAGGGTTGTTTTTTTTTTTTTTTCAGGATATTTTATATTCCATCAGCTTTTGGTAAGTTATATTTTAACAGGAATTTGTCCTCTGATATAAGTTTTCAAATTTATTGACATAAATATATTAATAGTTTTGTTTATTGTTCTTTGAATATCTGCTGAATTTCTGCTTCTAACCTTTTTTTTTTCCTTTTTTTAAAGATGTTATTTATTCATTAAAGACATAGAGAGAGGCAGAGACAAAGACAGAGGGAGAAACAGGCTCCTCTCAGAGAGTCCAATAGGGGACTTGATCCCTGGACCAGGATCACGCCCTGAGCCGAAGGCAGACGCTCAACTGCTGAGCTACCCAGGTGTCCCAACTTTTTTTCATTATTATTTTATTTGTCCTTTTCATTTTCCTTTCTTAAAATCATGTTTATTGATATAAAATTACATTCAGCAAAATTTGTTAAAGTGTATACTTATGTAATTTTTGACAAATGTTTAAAACCATCAAAAACAGGATGATAGAAAATTTCCAAAAGTTTCCTTTCTCTAAGGGCACCTGGGTGGCTCAGCAGTTGAGCGTCTGCCTTCAGCTCAGGTCATGATCCTGGGGTCGTGGGATCAAGTCCCACATCGGGCTCCCCTCTGGGAGCCTGCTTCTCCCTCTGCCTGTGTCTCTGCCTCACTCTCTGTGTTTCTCATGAATAAATCAATAAATAATCTTAATAAAACAAAAGTTTCCTTTCTCTAGCTTGTGGTCAATGTTCTCTTCTCACCCCAGCTCCAGGAAATTACTAATCTCATTTCTGTGCCTATAATTTTGCCTTTTCAAGTATGTTAAAAGTAATCATAATGATATAGCCTTTCATGCCTGTCTCCTTTCACTTGTACTAATACATCAGAACTCGTGTACATGGCTGCATATAGTAGTTCATTTCTTTTTTTTAAAAGATGTTTGTTTGTTTGTTTTGAGAGAGAGTGTGCAAGTGCACGTGAGTGGGGGGAGGCAGAGGAAGAGAGCAAACTTCAAGTAGACTCCCAGCTGAGTGCAGAGTCTGGCTCAATATCATGACCATGAGGTCATGACCTGAGCCAAAATCAAGAGTTGGACACTCAACTGACTGAGCCACCCAGGTGCCCCTCATTTCTTTTTGCTGCCAAGTAGTGTCCCATGATGCACATGTACCACAATCTGTTTATTCATTCAGCAGTTGATAGATATTTGAGTTATTTCTTTTCTTTTGGCTGGAGCATTTAGTCCATTTACATTCAAAGTAATTATTGAGAGATATGTATTTGTTGCCATTTTATTACTTGTTTGTGTTTTTTTTTTTCCTGGAGATTTTCTCTGATCCTTTCTTGTATTTCTTTCATGTTTTGCCTATTTTCTTGAGTGATATATTTGAATTTCTTCCTCTCTATATGTTTGTCATTGCTATTAGGTTTGGATATATGGTTGCCATTAGGTTTGTATACAACCTCTTCTGCGAATATCTGCCTATACTAAGTGTGTGGTCATTTAAGTTTGAACCCATTCTTTTCTCCTCTTGCCACATTTTGCTTACGTATGTGTCATTATATTTTATATCCTATTTTTTGGTGATTTCTTTGATTTTTTAAAGAAATATTCATTTTTACTGTTTTTGTGTTTCCTACTTTTATACTATTAATTTTGGTATTTCCTTTCCACTCAGAGTCCCCTTTAACATTTCTTTTTTTTCTTTTCCTTTTCTTTCTTTCTTTCTTTCTTTCTTTCTTTCTTTCTTTCTTTCTTTCTTTCTTTCTTTCTTCTTTCTTTCTGTATTTTTTTTTTTGAAAGAGAGAGAAAGCATGAGCAAGAGGTCAGGGGCAAGACAGAGGGAGACAGAGAATTTTAAGCAGTCTCCACACTCAGTGCAAAGCTCGATGCAGGGCTCTATCTCACAACCCTGAGATCATGACCTAAACTGAAATCAAGAGTTGGATGTTTAACTAACTGAGCCACCCAAGTGCCCCTCCCCTTTAATATTTCTTGCAGAACTCCCTTAGTTTTTGTTTGTCTGGGAAACTCTTAATCTCCTTTTCTATTCTGAATGATAGACTTGTTGGATACAGTATTCTTGGCTGCAGATTTTTCTCATTCAGCACTTTGAAAATATCATGCCACTCCCTGCCGGCTTGCCAAGTTTCTGTTGAAAAATCTCCAGCTATTGCTATGGATTTTTCCCTTGTAAGTTAATGACTTCTTTGATCTTGGTGCTTTTAAGACTTTTTCTTTATCACCATATTTTGCAAATGTAACTATGTCTTAGTGTAGGCCTGCTTTTGTTGATTTCTATGGGAGTTCTCTGTGCCTCCTGGATATCTGTTTTTCCCCCACATTAGGGAATTTTTCTCTAATTTTTTCTTCAAATTTTCTGCCTTCTTTCCTCTCTCTATCTCTCCTTCTGAGACTCCTATAGTATAAATGTTTTTACCTTCGATGGAGTCATTGAGTTCCCTGTCTATTCTTGTTTTGCATAATTCTTCTCTCTCTTTCGTTAAGCTTCATTGCTTTCCATTATGTTGTCTTCTAGGTCATTGATTCATTCCTCTGCTTCTTCCAGCCTGCTGTTCATTTCATCAAGCATATTTCTATTCTCGTTTATTGTACTTGTCATCTGATTGATTTTATAACTTTATCTCTGTGGTAGATCACTGATGTCTTCCATCCTTTTCATAAATCCAGTGAGTATTCTTATGATTATTACTTTAAAATCTCCAACAGGCATGTTACTTATATCCGTTTCACTTAGTTTTCTATCTGTGGCCATATCTTGTTCTTTCATTTGGGATAAATTCCTGTCTTCTCATTTTGTCTAACTCTCTGCTTGTACCTTTATGTCAGAAAAGCCAGTTATTTCTCCTGTTCCTGGAAGTAATGGCTTTATGAAGAAGAGGTAATGTATAGTCCAGGGCCTGATGCTCCAGGGAGTATCTTCTGTGTGTGCAGCACGTGCTTTGCTGGTGTGTTTGGTTGCTCTGTCCTTTAGTCCCACTGTCTGCATAGGCTCTCCTTGCCTGCTGTGGGCAGTTTTGTCCCTGGCTTGAATGAGGTAAGATTTAACTAGGTGTGCTGTCGTCTGCTTGTGAAATGAAGCCTGTCACTATTTCCACTGTAACTGAGGCCTTGAAAAACTCTCTGGTTGGGAGGTGTTGAGGGGGCAGGGGTTTGTGCTGGTCTTCTGAGGGAGGGGCCCACCACACTGGGACTGAGGCAAGCATGACTGGAAAGGGTGGTTCCACCAGACTGCAGGGGGGGTAGGGCTTAGTGTAAGCAAGTTAGGCAGCCAGTGTTGGGGCTGCATTGCTTCTGGTACATGGCTCTGAATTTATGATGAGGGGTGGGAGAGGGATATGGCACCAGTCAGCAGCTTTGTTCTCTGAGAGATCTCTCTGGGAATGCTGTCTCTCAGGGGCATGCTTCTAGAAGAGCAAATTATCTCCCCACTGTGTGCCCCAGGTACTCTTCAGATCACTGCTTCCACACTGTCTGTCTCCATGTTGTTTGCCTGCCTTGTCTCCCAGTGCAGCACAGTGCCCTTAGGGCTCTATCCTAACCCAGTCTGCTGACCTTTACAGCTCCAGGCTTTAAGCCCCACTGACTGCAAGAACTCATGAAGTTTAGCCCCTCTTGTTTTCTAAGCCAAGAGCTATGGAGAAGTGTTCTCCTTGTGCAATCCCCTGTGTGTTTCTCTTCTCTCTCTCTCTCTGTCCATTCCCTGAGTCCATGGGCTCCCTCCCCTCTGCAGCAGCTGTGATCTGTTTCTCTTCTAAACCCTGACTCTGCACTTCCTACCTTCTTCGATGTGGCCCCTCCTCTCCCTTTAGTTGTAGAGTTTGTTCTGCCAATATTTAGGTCAATTTCTGGGATATTTAGGGTGATTTGATAGTTATCTAGTTGTATTCATGGGATGAGACAGGCCTAAGTTCTTCCTACTCTGTTGCCATCTTCCTCAAGAGCCTCCTTTTTATTTTTTTAAGATTTTATTTATTTATTGAGACGCACAGAGAGGCATAGACATAGGCAGAGGGAGAAGCAGGTTCCCTGTGGGGAGCTGGATGCAGGACTCATCCCAGGACCTTGGGATCAAGACCTGAGCTAAAGGTAGATGTGCAACCGCTGAGCCACCCAGGTGCCCTCTCTCAAGAGACTTCTATTTATTTTTTTATATAGCTGGATACATTTTGCTAATATTTTAAAAGTATTTTTATGTCCTTGATCATGAGTGATTTTGATCTACAGTTTTCTTTTTAAAAATTTGTGATGTTTTTGCCCTGTTTTGGTATTAGTACAATGCTTAAATAATGAATTGGAGAAAGTTCTGCTTCAATTTTCTAGAATATTTCTTTGTTAAAATTTTAGTACAGTTCACCAGTGATGCCACTGTCCTATTGTTTTATTTGTGGGGAGTTTTTTTTTTTTTTTTTCCAGGAGATGGTGAGTTTTATTGTTTTGTCTGGATAGAGGTTTGATTTGCTCTCGAATGTTCCAGGGTGGAGAGACTAGGAGAAAGCACAGGATGCAGAGGTCTATTCGGTGTAATCTTCTCCCTCGTTCTCATCTTCACCGTCAATGGAGAGAGCAGCATACTTGCTTGCAGAACTGAACTTGGAAGCTGGATTTTCTTCAGGTTTCTTTGGCTCAGGTGCAGATCGGGAGTCTTGATCCTTTTTGCCGTCTTTCCTATCCGGCTCCTTCCAGTGGTCTTTGTTCCCTCCGTCTCCTGGACCACGGCTGGAGTTCCCACTGTGGCCTTTTGGGACACTCACCCCATCTACTTTGTTTTCACCTGCTCTCCTTGCTGGTCCTTCCTCCGGGGGCTGAGCCGGGACTGCTTTCCCTCCACCACTCGTGGGGGACTGTTGCTCTGTGTCCGAGCTCTGAGATCGGGCAGGAGGGTTAGAACTTCGCTTCACCCAAGCATTCTCCTTTGGTGGAGGGGCTGGCATTACCTTCAGAGGCTGTTCAGATTTGGGTGGCTTAGAAGTTGGAGAGTGACAGTCTTCCTCCTTATTCGGTGTTTCATTTTCTAGAGACTTCTCACTCTCTCTCCTTCGTGCATCCTGGTCTGACTTACTTCTGCCAGTTGTGGCCGAGGTCCCAGTCTGTGATGACTCACCTCCTGTCCTGGACCGTTCCCGTTCCTGAGTCTCTTCACTTCGCCAGCTTGGGTGTCTCTCTCTAGGCCGTCGCTCTAGTTTTGGCTCATCCAGCTGGCACTGCAGCTTCTCCTGCTCCTTCTGCAGCCGCTCTTCTACTTCTCGCTCTCTAGCAGCTGTGTCAACAGGCTTTGCCCCTCCAAAGATAGAGGCCACTCGACTGCACTGGGAGGTGCTAGCGGAGGGATCATCTTCCTTAGGAGTACTCCGAGGCTTTAGATTCAGTTTGGGTCTTTGGGGGGGACCTCTATCATCACGCCTATAGTCATCCCGAGAGTAATCATCTCTGGAGCTCCAGGACCGATCGTCTCGCCTGTCGTATCCGTCTTCATAGTGGTCCCCGCCTCCTCTGTAGTCGTCATCCCTTTGGTACCCACTACCAAATGCTCTTTTTATTTATTTTTATTTTATTTTTTAATTTTTTTTTATTTATTTATGAGAGAGAGAGAGAGAGAGAGAGAGAGGCAGAGACACAGGCAGAGGGAGAAGCAGGCTCCATGCACCGGGAGCCCGACGTGGGATTCGATCCCGGGTCTCCAGGATCGCGCCCTGGGCCAAAGGCAGGCGCCAAACCGCTGCGCCACCCAGGGATCCCCCAAATGCTCTTCTGCCACTGCCTATCCTGGAATCGTAGCCTCTGTCATAGTCTCGGCTGCCTCGGTCATCACAGCGATCCCGGCCTCCGTATCGGTCCATATCTCGGCGTGGACCATCACGATACCCATCCCGATATCCATCACGGTATCGGTCTGGATGGTAACGGTCTCGACACTCGTCTCCAAAGCTATCATCACCTCTCCTAGGTGGGTAGTCATCGAAGCTCTCTGTGGCCGGACGCGCCCTCCAGTCTGTTATCAGTTTTGTCAGAATCCCGATTTCTATCTCGGCCAAAAGAACCATCATCCCTGTCTTTATCCTGTGCTTGATCAGCAGCGTCCACTCGAATTCTCCTGTTACCTAGAGACTCTTCGTTGAGGCTCAGGGCGCTGAGCAAAGAATCCAGGTCCTCAAACTCAGCGTAACCAAAACCTTCCCACCTCTCTGGATTGCTGGGTTCACGTGGTAAACGCACTGCACTGATACTCAATCCTCTAAAGAATTCCTTAATGGAATCTTCTGTGACATCATGGGGCAGGTTCCCTAGAAGAGCAGTATAGGGTGGCGATTTTGGAAGACGGCTCCGGTGGATATTGGGCTCCCGAGCAGCCCGTGGAGCAGTGGGCAGGATGGAACGGTCAGTTGGAGGTGCCCTACACACGTCATCGTCATTACTGTGCCAAGTGGTTGAAGCATCTCCAGGTCGTCTGTTGCATCAGCCCAGCTGACTGGTTTGGGGACATAGGTGCTTCCTCCCCCAGTCCCTCCATCCTCAGCCAGAAAGTCTGTTAGGGAGATAGTTTTTCCCTTCTTATTCTTCTTTTTTGCTGAGGCCACCATGTTGGGAGAGGGAGAGAGAACTGTGGGGAGGTTTTAAATTGTTTTTATTCTTTTGATGCGTTTAAGATCAGTAGTGATGTTACCACTGTCATTTTTTATATGGATAGTTTGTATCTTCTCTCTTTCTTGATCAGTCTGGATAGAAGTTTATCAATTTTATTGATATTTTCAAAACTTCAGCTTTTGTTTTCTTTGGTTTTCTCATTATTTTTATTTTCTATTGATTTATAGTTATTTTTATTATTGTCTTTCTTGGGTTTATGTCCTTAACTTTGCTTGAAATGCTTTTGTCTCCCGACTGTAAATACTTCTATCATTTGCCGATGAATGTATCTTTATCTTTCATTTTTTGAATAATTTTTTTTTCCTTTTTTTAAATTTATTTTCAGTGGCATAGAATTCTTCTTTGGCATTTTTTTCTTTCAGTTCTTCTGTTAATATTTTTTTCTCTGTATGTAATGCATATTTTTTTCTACAACTACTTTAAAATTTTTCTTTTTGCTTTTTAGATGTAGTACTTTAGTATTTTTTTAATAATTGGGGTTTGTGGAGCCACTTTAATAAGTAGGTTCATTCTTTCCATTATATTTGGAAATTTGGGGTTAATATTTTTAAAGTATTGATTATATCTTTTCTATACCTCATCTTCCCCTTTTCCTTTTGAGACTCTGATTTCATATTATTTTATTTCTCATAGCTTATTTAAACATTATTCAATTTTTTCAATCTTGTTTTTTTCTCTCTTTCATTTTGGATGAGTTGTATTGCTCTGTCTACAAGTCCTCCAAACTCCTTTTCTGCATTGTCTAGTCAGTTACTGGTTGCATCCAGTCATTTTTCATTTTAGATATTATATGCTTCATCACCTTATAGTTTGAATTGGGTGTTTTTATGTCCTTGGTTTCTTTCTTCATTGTGCTTGGGTTTTCCTCTGTCATCTTGAACATGTGAAGTGTATTTGTAATGCTATTGCAATGTGCTTATATCCTAATTCTATCATCTATGTCATTTCTGTATATGTTTCCATTGACTGACTTTTCTTTTCATTATGGTTTGTTTGGGTTCTGTCTCTTTGTCCTATGGTCTGGAAACTCTCCTGTCTCTTTGCATGACTGGAATTATTTTTATGAATTACAAACACTGTGAGTTTCATGTTTTGGGGGCATGGGATAGTTTTGCTTTCCTTTAAATATTTCTGCACTTTGTCCTGGGAAGTGGTTCAGTTGCTGAGAATTTGTTTAATCTTTTGAGGCTTTTTAAAAGATTTGTCAGGTTGGATCCAGAACAGGCTGAAGTGTAGGATCAATTTGTACTATTGACCAAGATTATACCTATCCGAAGACTCTACTCAATATCTTGTGTTCTTCCATTTGGCTGGTGAGAACTTTTCTGGGCCTTTTGTCACCTCTAGAGATTATTCTGTGTACTTCTTTCTGGTGGTTCTTTCCTTGGCCTTTGTAGGCTCTCACATTCACACAAAGATCAATAATCAGCAAAAGATTTAAGGACACTGATTTTCAGATAACACAAGTTCTCTCTATTTGCAACTTTCTCCTCTTTCATCCTCTTTTCCAAACTATGAACTGTCTTTTCAATTTAGGATGACCACAAACTCTATTTTGATTCCGCCTCCTCATCCTATGGCCTGGAAACTCTCTAGGCAGTGAGCAGAGGTACTTGTAGCTCACCTCACTTGTTTCCCTCCTCTTAGACATCCCTGTCTTGCACAGCCTGTTGTCCAATGTATGAAAGCCATTGCTTCATTTATTTTGTTCAGTTTTCTAGTTCAAGATAAGAGAAAAAAATACCATCCCTGCTATTCCATTATCACTGGAAACTAAATTCACAGTGACCTTTGATATTGATTTATTTAACCTAAAAACTATGCCTAATTATTTTATTAATTGTAATAATTTATCTATGGATTTATTTGGAATCTTTACATAGAAAATTATATAAGCTGCAAATAAAATAATAGTACTGTTACTTCTTTTCAATCTCCATAGTATTATATTTTCCCCCTGTCTCCTTGCACTGGTTAGGACCACCCGTATAATGCTAAATAGAGATGAGTATAAGTAGCATTATTATTCTCTGTCTGAACATACAAGGATTACTTTCAAAACAATCACAATAAGTATGTTTATTCTATATACATTTTATCATATTAGCAAATCCTCTATTTTTTAAAATCATGAGTTGATGTTACATTTAAAATTACTTTCTGTATCTATTAATATGATCATATTATTTTTTCTTCTCTTATTTATTAACGAAGTTAATAACATCAACTCTTTTCAATATGAAACCAACCTTTCCTTCTTGAATAAAACTGACTTTGTTATGATGGGTTCGTTTTATAGATTGACAGATGTACCTTACTATTTTTTTTTTTTTTGAGAATTTTCTATCTGGTTTCCTGAGTCTGCTTGAACTATAATTATCCTTTATTTTGCTTTCTCATTCAACGTTTGGTATGATGGCCATCCTAAACTCATACAGTGAGTTAACACATGATCCCTTATTTTTCTTTTCTCTGGAAAGTCTTGTGCAAATTAGAAAGTATATGTCTTTTAATGTTGATAGAATTTACAATAAAGCCATAAAATACATTGCTGAAATCAAATCCTTTTAAAGAGCCCAGCATTCCTCTGAAAAAGAAAGTAAGGTCAATTTAATATATATATATATATATATTTTTTCTTAGCACATGTATTTATTTCTCATTCTGAAATTTAGAAATTTTCCTATTTTCAGTGTAAGTGATCCTATTTGTAGGGTGTCCTGAAATTCTGAGAAATGGCCCTCATATAATAGGGCCAGAAATAATAATAATTATTGTGGTATCTTATTCTCTTCACATATATTTTGGGATAATTTTGAATGGTATTTAATTTCTTTTATAGTCTTAAGATTTATCTTCTTGGGATGCCTGAATGGCTCAGCGGTTAAGCATCTGCCTTCAGCTCAGGCCATAATCCTGGAGTCCCAGGATTGAGTCCCATATCAGGCTCCCTGCATGGAGCCTGCTTCTCCCTCTGCCTATGTCTCTGCCTTTCTTTGTCTCTGTGTCTCTCATGAATAAATAAATAAAATCTTTTTAAAAAAGGATTTATCTTCTTAAAGGAGGAAATATTTTCTTCTACCTATTACCTATTAAATGATACTTTCATCCTCCTTCTTTCTTGCTTTCCTTAAACCAAATGATATTAGAAATATCTTATAGCAAACAAAACTCACTGCCAAGATGAATAAGAGAGAGAGAAAAATGGAAGGAGTGAATAATGTCAGGAAAGAAAAGGAGACATAATAGATTCTGTATACACTAAAAATATATAGAAGATATAAAAATCATAGGCTAGTATTTTATTTTATTTTATTTATTTGTATATTTTTAAAACATTTTATTTATTTACTTGAGAGAGAGAGCAAGTGAGAGAGTATGAGCCAGGGAGAGGGGCAAAAGGAGAGGGAGAAGCAGACTCCTTGCTGAACAAGAAGCCCATGTGGGGCTTGATCCCAGGATCCTAGGACCATGATCTGAGCTGAAGACAGATACTTAACCAACTGAGCCACCCAGGCACCCCTATTTTATTTATTTTTTAAAAAGATTTTATTTAGTTATTTGGGAGAAAGAGGGAGAGAGTGCGTGCATGTGCGTGAGTAGGGGGAAGGGCAGAGAGAAAGAGAATCTCAAGCAGACTCTACTGAGCATGGACTCCACTCCATCTCCCCATCATGAGCTCAGAACCTGAGCCAAAATCAAAGAGCTAGACACTTAACTAACTGAAACACCCAGGTGCCCCTAATTTGTTTTATTTTATTTTATTTTATTTTATTTTATTTTATTTTATTTTATTTTGTTTTTTTTACTTCAAGTTTTTATTTAAATTCTAATTAGTTAACATATATGCATGGGCTAGTAAATTTTAGAAATAAATATCTAGATGAAACAGACAAACTCCTAGGAAAAATAAACTTCCCAAAATAGATACATGAAGAAAAATAATAGTCCTATATACTAAAAACTTTAAATTCATATTTAAGAATTTTCTACCAAGAGTACTTGGGTCACATGGTTTCATCAGTGAATTCTATCAAATATATAATGAAGAAATTGCACCAGTCATCCATAAAAGTCATTCCATGTATACATATTTAATATGTAAAAGCCAATTATATTTTTCTATAGTTCAGAAGATTATAATTAAAGTAGCCTTTTAAAGCTTCACACCTGGCTACAAATGTAATCAGAGATATACAACACTGCTACATAGAAAGAAATGGACAGGTATTAAGTAAATGGAAGAAAAATACCTTTTTATGGATTGAAATACTCAAGAGCATAGAAAAGTCACTTCTCATTTACTTTTTAAAAACATTTTAAAAATATTTTAATTTTAAGTAATCACAGCACCCAACATGGGGCTTAAACTCATAACCCTGAGATCAAGAGCCACATGCCCTACTGACTGAACCAGCCAGGTGCCCCTCCCTAAATTTATTTTTAGGTTAAATTCCAATTAAAATTTCAGCAAATTTTATTTCCTGAAAATTTTCTTTTTTTTTTTTTTTAATTTATGATAGTCAGAGAGAGAGAGAGAGGCAGAGACACAGGCAGAGGGAGAAGCAGGCTCCATGCACCGGGAGCCCGACGTGGGATTCGATCCCGGGTCTCCAGGATCGCTCCCTGGGCCAAAGGCAGGCGCCAAACCGCTGCGCCACCCAGGGATCCCTCCTGAACATTTTCAAGATAATTTTCGAATCAGATTGAAAATTCAAATAGCCTGGGACAGCCAAAAGAAAAGAAAAAGAAAAAAAATGTAGAATCAAGTTAGAGTATTTATACTATGATAAAAACAAGCTTTATTATAAAGCTACAGTAATTAAAGCAGTGTAGTATTTTTATAACAATAGACAAGTAGACCAGGGGGTCAGGAAAAAGAGTCTAGAAATCAATCTACACGTATAAATAAAAAATTGATTTATGGCAACACAGGAGAATAGTGAGGAAAGAATGATCTCTCAATAAAATTGGATATCCACATAGAAAAACAATAAATTTGGGCTCCTATTGCATGTAATAAACAGACATAAATTCCAGATATATTGTTGTTTTAAATATGAAAAGTAAAGCATTAAAGCTCCCAAAGATTACATTGAGGATTAATTTTATGATTTGGGATAGACAAGGATTTCTCACTCAAGACAAAAGAAAAGCAATAACTATATGAAAAACAATAAATACAACTATATTAAAATTAAGAGCATCTCTTCATCAGAACACCATTATGAGAATGAAAAAACCACAATGTGGAAGAAAATATCTGGGATCCATATAAATAACAGACTCATATTAAAAATACACAAAGAGGGTGCCTCTTTGTGCCTCAGTTGGTTAACTGTCTGCCTTCAGCTCGGGTCATGATCCCGGGGTCCTGAGATAAAGCCCCACATCCCTGCTGAGCCGGGAGTCTGCTTTTCCCTCTCCCTCTACCCCTCCCCCTGTTCATCCTCCCTCTCTCTCCCTCTCTCGAATAAATAAATAAAATACAAAAAATATACACAAAGATCTAAAATCAGTAAGAAAGAAGAAAACCCAATAGAAAAAATAAGCAAGACACTGAACACACACCTCAGAAAATGGAATCTTCAAGGGCCACTCAATATTTAAAGATATGCACAACCTTGTTAGTCATCAGGGGAAAGTAGAATATGATCACAATGAGATACTACTATAATACCCATCAGAATGGCTACAATGATGACAACTGACAATCTGAGGATAAAGCTTAGAGCAAAAGAAGTCCTCGTACAAATGTAGTTGGTGGGAATGTAATTGGTACAACTGTTTTGACAAACACAATATTAGCTGAAGCCAGACCTGCACATGATCTGTGATGCAGCTATTCTACTTTCTAGGTAACAGAAATGTCCTCTTCTAGAACAAAAGGTTGAGTGTGACAGTGTGTGTGTGAGACAGACAGGAAGGGATGAGGCAAGGTGAGGCGAGGATGTTCCTAGTAGTATTGTTTTCAATAGCCACAAACTAGAAACAGCCCAAATGTCCATCCATAGAATGAATATGTAATTTGAGATGCTTTAAACTGGCTCATAAATTTGTGTCATAGTTGTAGAATATGAGGGCAGATACATAGATAAAAAAAATAGTTGAATAATTTGATAGTGCCCAATTAAAAGCCCTCCAGTAGTGAGACAAAAATGGGGGGAAAAAATCTCACCAAATAGCTGTATCAGTTGTGAAGCGATTATCTGACCATAGCTCCTATACAACTTCAGAATCATGTTACAGGAGATGTTTCTTGAAGGGTCCCTAGGTGGTCCCTGAATAACTGAGCACTTTGGGTCAAATGGTCTCAATCTCAAGTACATGGCCAGAAAGTCATGAGCAAGTTGTAATTTCTCAAATGGAAGCTTCTGCAAAGACAGGAGAATGTCTCCAAGGGAAACAGGGGCTTTGGATTCTCTTCTCATGGGTCAGGAAAAACTAAATTCTGATTTGTAAATTCTTTTAAAAACTAGGTGAGAGTTTCAGATGAGGAAATCACCATTCACAGAAGTAACAGAAGCCTAACAAGCACAACATAATTGGCCTGTAGAGATTGTCTCTCTGAGGGAAAAGAAAGTTGCTTCTTCCAAATCCCAGATCTTGCCCATCTCTGCTCTTCCTGGGGCAATGATGACCTCCTGTCCTGGAGGTAAGGCAATCATGATCCACCGGGTTCTTAGGACCAGCAGTCAGGAAATCAGGATTCCTTTCACACACACATCTTCTTCCTTGGCTCCTGTGGTGATTGGATTGAATCTGAGATAAGTGTCCCACTTTGGCAATTGGTTTAAAAAAAAAAAAAAAATATATATATATATATATATATATATATATATATATATATATATATAAATTTTATTGTTTTTTGGAAAATGTATTAGGGTTTTAATTAATTTAAATTCCAGTATAGTTAACATGTTGTATCTATAGATATAGATAACATAAAGAATACATATTTTGGGTAGCCAAACTGGGGAGAAAGTTCCTTCAGATATCTCTGAGAAATGCAGCACCTAGCACAGAGCTTTGGCTGCATCCATAGGAATCGCTGGGCTTAGCCACTGTAGGTCATGTCCTGTCCACCACTCTGCACCCCTCAACACCTGCCTACTCCTGGACATCTACACCAGCGGACAGGTTCGTGCTGACCAGCATTCTTAAATGATGATGGTCAGAAGGTGATTTCATCTAAATAGCTGGCTTCAAACTTTCTGTTGCTCTAAGCAGTGTAGGTATGCATAAGGAATTGGGGATAGGATGGAGAGAGCAGGGGACCCCTGGGTGGCTCAGTGGTTTGGTGCCTGCCTTTGGCCCAGGGCGCGATCCTGGAGTCCTGGGATCGAGTCCTGCATCGGGCTCCCGGCGTGGAGCCTGCTTCTCCCTCCTCCTCTGCTTCTCTCTCTCTCTATCATAAATAAATAAATAATTTTTTTTAAAAAAAGGATGGAGAAAGCAATGTAGCCAATTAATAGCTTTTGGGAAATATCACACTTTCCAGGTGCTTTTTTTTTTTTTTTTTTTTTTTTTTTTTGCACCACCTGGAAGAGGTGCTATTTGAGAAGAAGACTTATGATGTGTAACTTTAGGGAGCTTGAACCACAATTTCAGTGCAGGCTTGCTGTTATATCAGTAACAACACCTCCACCTTACTTTTGAATCTGCTTTAAACTTTTATTTATACAACACATTTTCAAAAATATTTTAAACTTTTATCTGTTTTATTTTTAACCTCCTTTTTCAGTTAAAATCATTCCTTTTACTATTGATTTTATGTCCTTATTCCATTCTCATCTCTATTTCCCTCCAGTGAATTAGGATAAACTTGAATATATGATCCCTTTAGACAGATGGGGAAACTTGGTAATGAGAATTGAACTGGGAAATGTGTGTTTATTGGCATAGCAGTTCATTCATTCCCAGAGAGAGGCACTTTAAATACCATGAAGATGATACAGAAACATGATATGCTAACCATGGGTGCTTTTTATCTTTTTTTTTAAGATTTTATTTTATTTTTTTATTTTTTATTTTTTGAGAGCGTGCACGAGCAAGGGGGGAGAGGGAGAAGCAGAGTCCCTACTGAGCAGGGAGCCAACCCGACATGGGGCTCCATCCCAGGGCCCTGGGATCATGACCCGAGCAAAAGGCAAACTCTTAACCAACTAAGCCACCCAGGTGCCCTTGAGTGTTTCTTTTTGTAATCCACACCTGCCTGGACCTTTAAGGGAAATTAATGACCTAAAATCAGGTATTACTGCATTTTAAAATCAAGCCCTTAAGTAATTATTAGTTGTTGAGAAGTGAAAGATTCACAACTCTTGCAAGATTATCATCAAATTTTTAAACAAATTCTCCTTATTTAGTCCCTGAGAATACATTAATAATCAGCTACCCCCAGCACTGTTTTTTTTTCTCTCATAGCTCTTTTCTAGTCAAATTCCTCTATGCAACTTGTTTCGTGTAGTCTAGCATCATTAGAAACTACCCTGTTCACCTTCCCAGGACTAGCTCATGAAATGCTATATCTGTAGATGGTCAAGTTCCATTGATAGTCCCAGACACAAATTTTTCCCTTTTAAGGTCATTTGCCCCTCTCCTTTGTCCCTGGGTACTTTGGCCCTGATATGTTTGTATCTCAACTTTTCCTTTTCCATTAGGGATAAAGAGGTAGGTTTCCTTTTTCTTTGATAGAAATGTTACCAAGTGACTTGCTAAACTTGTGAGGCTCTAGACTAAATTCTAAAGAATTAGGGAACACTTTGTACTTCTATTGCTCTCCCTTGTAGCTTAAATTATCTCTTAGAGTGAGTGTAGTTTATCAAGTTTGATTTATTCATTGATAAAGGAAGGATTATCATATGCAAATCCCCACAGACCCTTCTCTACTGTCTAATCCAAGCATCTCAGGCCCCGTATGATCTCTGGTTAGTTACCCTATTGTCACGAATACCCTCAACACAAGTGGGATTTTCATCACATATTCAATGACATTATCTTTTTTTTTTTTAAAGGTTTTATTTGTTTATTCATGAGACACACACAGAGAGAGGCAGAGACATAGGCAGAGGGAGAAGCAGGCTCCCTTCAGGGAGCCTGATCCAGGACTCGATCCCAGGACCCAGGATCACGACCTGAGCCAAAGGCAGATGCTCAACCAGTGAGCCACCCAGGTGCCCCTTAATGGCACTATCTGATCATAGACAACAAGCAAATAATATCTCCTTGGGACAGCTGTGCATGAGTTTCACTTTCTCCTTCCAAAATAAGAGTAAGTAGAGGGACAGTGGATGTGGGAAATTGAGAGCAGACTTTATTTAGTCTGTGAGTTTTTTTTGGAAATCACTTGTGATTTGAATAAGGTACAAATAAGATTACTAAGAATTCTAAAGATACTTTCTGAATACTAGAACCTTGGAGCTTCCTGAAATAGTACTACATGAGCAGGATTAGAAAGTTTGGAAATGTCATTGAGCAGACTAGAGTATCACCTTCTGGTCGTGTAAGTTATGGTAGCACAAGGATGGAATGTGACAATTTCCTCAGAGGGAAAAATGGTCAAATATTTCAGATGGAGATAAAAGTGGGGGAAGATCAAAGGAGAAGATAATCAACAGTCTTTTCACTGAGTTAATTCCAGTTAATGATGTTCATTCACACTGTTCTCCAAGCCTAGACTTGGAGGACTACCCGGGACACATAGAATCAGCAGAATGTACAGCTAGTTATCCTTCTGGTCTAGTTAATAGGCTAATATATGTGGCAAGTATTTGAGTGGCTACCATGCGTTAGGGAAGCTAGTTAATGCATCTTTGACTTTGATTTGTTTTATCACAGACATACCCTGCCTACCCGTGGTATGCTGCTCTTCCAAAGGAGGAGGGAAATAACATTGCACATTCTTTCCTCTTACCCTCTCACACAGATACAAGACAAGCAGTGAAGATTCTTCAGAACAGAGGCTGATTGCCCAAGGTCTTCATTCTTTACTTCCCCAACCCTGAAATGTCATCTTGACAATTGTTGCTACTGAAAAAAAAAAAATATATTTGCTACCTTCTAACTTATAACCTAAAATTTCTGATTTTAAAAGGGTGGAAAATGAATATTTCATTTTCAAAGAGACTCCAAAATTAAAATAGTAAATTAAAGAAAAAAAACAATGACAGTTAATACCTGCTAGGCTCCATTCAATATGGATTTTGAGGCAGCGAGGAGGAAAATACTGGTATCCAACAGAGAAGTGAACAAACTCCATGCTTCAGAACTGGCCCTAAATAAGAGAAGCATGTTTTACAGTTATTTATCTCCAATGTCTAAGCATTTTAATAAAAACCTTTCCTATTTAAGGAAGGAGAAAACTCTTTTCCTTCCTTAATTCAGAGCCATGTCAATGGGTTCTACTGTGGTCCCAAACCCTGAAAGAGATAAATAATGTGGGAAAGCACACAATTTAATGTTACATGGCTGTGGGGTCTGAATGACCTCATCAGGCCGCCTGCCACCTTAAGTATCTGGTATTTATTGACATAACTTGGGTTTGGTCCTCAAAGGCTCATGGGCAGGGAAAACCAGACATGGACGAGTGAGTTCATTCTGCTGGGGCTGTCCAGCTGCTGGGACACTCAGGTGTCCTTATTTGTCCTTTTCCTGATCATGTATCTGGTGACCGTGCTGGGGAACTTCCTCATCCTCCTCCTCATCAGACTGGACAGCAGGCTGCACACACCCATGTACTTTTTCCTCAGTGTCTTGTCATTGGTGGACATCTGTTACACCAACAGCACTGTCCCACAGATGCTTGTTCACTTCCTGTCAGCCTGGAAGTCCATTCCTTTCCACAGCTGTGTGCTCCAGCTGTTTATCTCCCTGGCGATGGGCAGCTCAGAGTTCTTCCTGCTGGGAGCCATGGCCTATGACCGCTACGTGGCAGTGTGTCACCCGTTGCACTACACAGCCATCATGCATGGAGAGCTGTGCCTGGGCTTGGCTGCCGGCTGCTTGGGGGCTGGTTTCATTAATTCGATGATGCAGGCAATCATCATCTTTCGGCTACCTTTGTGCCATAATGTTATCAATCACTTTGCCTGTGAGATGTTGGCTGTACTGAGGCTGACCTGTGTGGACATCTCGTTCAACAAGGTCATGGTGGCCATCTCAGGGTCTCTGGTGATCATGCTTCCCTGTTTCCTGGTCCTGTTCTCCTACGTTCGTATAGTTGCTGCCATTCTGCGTATTCACTCTGCCCAAGGACGCTGCAGAGCATTTGAGACCTGTGCCTCCCACCTCACTGTGGTTTCCATGTGCTTTGGAACAGCCATCTTCACCTACTTGCGACCCTCTGCTGGCTCCTCGGCAGAGCAGGAGAAGATGGTTGCCCTGTTCTATGCTGTGGTGACCCCAATGCTAAATCCCTTAATCTACAGCTTGAGGAACAAGGAGGTAATGAGTGCCCTAAGGAGACTGTTGGGAAAATGTAGTGAAAAAAGGTAAAGATTCAAAAAAAATTCTCCTTCCAGTAGCCTAAAGAACAATATTTCAAAAAAAGAGGAAATGATTGACATGCCCTTTTCCCCAGACTTCCTGATAAGGTAGGTCACACTGAGCATGTTTTTGAAGACCAACTTTTCACTTTAGTCCACATTTTGACTATGTATTACTGCCCTATTATACATACAGTTGAAAACAAAAGCCTTCAGTTATTAGGTGGGGTCTGCTGGGTTGGCCATAGTTCTAGAGCTCACCTTCCCTCTTCCACTTTCTTATTCTTCCTGCATTTGCCCCTAGGAAATGCAGTGTGGACAGTGAAAAGTTTCAGAGTGAGGACAGCCATGCTTCACATGTCAACCCACACCTCAACGGCAAAGGGGCTTTGACAAATGTGTTTAATATCTTTGACCTCTAGTTTCCTCAACTATAAGAAGTAATAATTTTTAGCATGTATGATTATTTTGAAGATTATGGATAATCTATAAAAATACTTGGTAGAGTGGTGGTATAGATATTCAACTATATTTAAAATAGTTTTTAGGACACCTTATGGGGCTCATGCAAACTTCTCTCCATATACAATTATTAAAAATGAACTTTCTTTTTCTTTCTTTTTTTCTTTTTGTTTAAAGAGTGAGTGAACACAAGAGGGGCAGAGGAGAAGGGGAGAGAATCTTAAGCAGGCTTCATGTTCAGTGTGGAGCCCAACTCAGGGCTTGATCTCAGGACCCTGAGATCATGATCTGAGTGGAAATCAATAGTCGGATGCCTGGGAAGTGAACCTTTTTTTCTATTGCATGGCTGTAGTAGATCCCTGTTCTGTGTCTGCTCCAGGTGATCATCTTATCTGGAATCATGACATCTATCTATAGATCTCTCTTTCTCTTTCTCCCAATCTCTGATCTCTCAATACCTCAATTTCCAGCTTTTATATATATATTTTTAGCTCCAAGACAGATAAGAACCTTTCTCATGAGTTCCAAACACATTTTTCCAATTGCTTGCTTAACACCTTCACTTACACCATGTGAATTGCATTAACAATAGAATGATTGTGCTTGCTTCCTCTACCCTCCTTCCTGATTTCCTTTCCTCTTGTCCTAATACACCTTCACTATAACAGCAAAAGGAAACTTATACATTCAGAATAATTATTGATTCCTTTATTTTATACCCACTCCATCATTAGAATCCTTTAGCCTTATGGACAAGATATATGACCAGTCTGGTCTCTCTGCACCTCTGCTTTCTACATTTTATTCTTCACACTACAGTTTAGTTAAAACTTTTTTTTTTTTTTGACTTGATTTTGTAAAATAAAACACAGAGGCAGAAAACCATACTAAACAAATGTGTGGCTGGATGAATTATGATAAGACAATCCTTCTTAAACCATTCAAGTAAAAACAAAGAGCTGCCAGCTACTGCCAAAAACCCTCCATGTGTCCCATCCCAAGCACGAAACCTTTTCCCCCAAAGTAACTACTATGCTGACCACTGCAGCAATTGTTTTCCTGCATTTCTTGATGGCTTTGTAACCCAAACAAGTATCCCTAAGTCACTGTAGTTTGGTTTTGCCCATTTTTCTTCAATTTGGTGTCTTTGAAGTCTATTGATCTATAGTTCTGTACAATTCTTTCTTTTCCTGCAATTCATTTGAGTGGCCCAGTCCATTTGACCTGCAAAAGTTGCCTTTGTCTTAGAAAATATGTGGTCATATTTTTTTAAAGATTTTTAATTTATTTATTCATGAGAGACACGGAGAGAGAGAGGCAGAGACACAGGCAGAGGGAGAAGTAGGCTCCCTGCAGGGGAACGATCGATGTGGAACTTGATCCCAGGACCCAGGATCACGCCCTGAGCCGAAGGCAGACTCTCAGCTACTGAGCCACCCAGGCTTCCCATTGCTTACATCTTTATCCTGATTAAGATAAAGTCTAGTTGTATACATGTGAGGCCTGACATAGTTCAACTGCTTCTGCAGAGATAATTGATTAACAATATTCCTCAGTAGATGAAACATTATCACCTGCAGAAGGACCCTGTTATTGTTTAACATCAACTAATTATCTGCAGCCACCATGGAAAACAGTATGATAGTTCCTCAAAAAATTAAAAGTAGAACTACCATATAATCCAGTAATTTTACTTTTGGGCCCTTACCCAAAGAATATGAAAACAGTAACTTGAAAAGATATATGCACCCCTCGGTTTATTGCAGCATTATTTACAATAGTCAAACCATGGAAGCAGCTGAAATGTCCATTGATAGATGAATGGATAAAGAATTTCTGTGTGTGTGTTTTTATATATACATACGCAGATGTGTGTGTGTGTGTGTGTGTGTGTACACATGGAATCTTGCCATTTGCCACAATGTATGGATCTAGAAGGCATAATGTGAAGTGAAATAAGTTAGTCAGAGAAAGACAAATACCATATGATTTCACTCATACGTGGAATTTAAGAAATAAAATGAACAAAGAAAAAAGAGACAAACCAAAAAACAGACTTTTAACTCTAGAGAAGAAATGGTTACCGGAGGGGAGATGGGCGGGAGGATGGGTGAAATAGGTGAAAGGGATTACGAATACACTCATCATGATAAGCACTGAGTAATATATAGATTTGTTGAATCTATATTGTGCACCTGGAACTAATATAACTGTGTATGTTAACTATATTGCAATTAAAATTTTTTTGAATTCTCTTTTTTTTCTCATTATTTCTTCCTTGCTGTGAGGACAACTATTCTAATATATTTAATGAGTGTAATTATGTTTGAGAGTATATTTACATAGTTTTTTAAAATACATCATATACATATATATTTTTAAAGATTTTATTTATTTATTCATGAGAGACACAAAGAGAGACAGAGTCAGAGACACAGGCAGAGGGAGAAGCAGACTCCATTCAGGGAGCCCGATGTGGGACTCGATCCCAGGTCTCCAGGGTCATGGCTGGGGCCAAAGGCAGGCACTAAACTGCTGAGCCACTCAGGGATCCCCTAAAAAATGTATTATATTTTTGAATATTCATACTGTGTCTTAGTTTTTTTCACTCAACACTGTATCTTTAAGATCCATACATATTGCTAGTCTATTACTTCTAACCATTCATAGTATTCCAAAGAAACCATATTCTAGCTGTGACTCTGTTGTGGCACCCAACTCTCCAACTTCACAAATAGCCCTATGATGAACATCATGATAATGTGTACTTAAAGAGCTGAGAATTGCTTTAGGGAATATACGCAGGAACCAAGGGCATAAGCCCTTGAGAGCAAGGGCTTATGTTCTTGGGGTAGTGAAGGAATGGGAGATAGTAAAAATGAGTTAATTGCAAATATGTTACAAAAGATAAGTTCTTTGGAAAAAATAACTAGGTAAGAGGGAACAGGAGTAGGGGCAAAGAGAAAGTTTACATACAGAATGGGGCAGAGATGAGAGTTGATTAAAGAATTGGAGGAGATGAGGAAGTGGCCATGAGCAGAGTCTTCCAGGCACAGTGTAGTTAGAAAACAGGCCTATGTCCACCATAATGACTTTAGGGCTTATTTTGAGTAATTTCAGGGTTGAAAAGAGGAATGGCATGATTTGAGTTTTGTTTCAAAGGAATCACTCTGAGTGCTAGGATATAGGAGTAGAAGCAGAGAAATCTGCTGCAGGCTCTTGTATTAACAAGTGGGAGATGATGATGGTGCTCACACCAGGATACAGGAGTAAAGATGATAAGGGGCTGTATTCTGTATATGTTTTGAATGTAGAAACAACAGGATACTCTTGCATATTTGAATCAGATACAGAAAAAGAGAGTGGTAGATGGTCTAACCACTGCAATGATGGGTTATCATGAACCTCATGAGGTGGCAAAGGCATGGATAGAACAGCCTGGGGTGAAGATAGATGGGAATCAGGAGTCCACATATGAAGACATAATCATGTTGGTGTGTGTATCATAAATATTAATCCATTAATATTATGTGTGTATCATAAATAATTAATTATTTATTTAATTAATTATTTAATTAAATAAATATTTATCATAATCATGTTGGTGTGTGTATCATAAATATTAATCCATTAATATTATGTGTGTATCATAAATAATTATTTATTTATTTAATTATTATTTAATTATTTAATTAAATAAATATTGGTATTTATAATAATACCATAAATATTAATCATTAATATATGATTATATTAATATCATAAATATTAATCCTTCCTGTTATGGCATTGCAAATACATATCTCCAAGCTGTCATCTATCTGTTAACTTTATTCACAGAGTCGTTTGTTTTGATATAATCTAGTTCATCAGGTTTTTGTCCTATAATTTATGCTTTATGAACTTTTTATTAAAAAATTCCTGCAGGAGAAAAAATGAGTGGGAAACATCAGAAAGGAGACAGAACATGGGAGACTCCTAACTCTGGGAAACAAACTAGGGGTGGTGGAAGGGGAGGTGGACGGGGGGTGGGGGTGAATGGGTGACGGGCACTGAGGGGGGCACTTGACGGGATGAGCACTGGGTGTTATTCTGTATGTTGGTAAATTGAACACCAATAAAAAATAAATTTATAAAAAAAAAGTTCAGATGTGGATGTCTGAGGGTCTGTGATGGAATTACCCTGCAAGGGAGAAGGAATATTCTTTTTATTAAAAAAAATTCCTGCAGGTCATAAAATATCCTATTTTCCTATTTAATTAAATTTTCTACTTTTACCTTTCACAGTTTATTTCTTTAGTTTTCTGACATTCTCTTCTGCATAGGTTGTCAGATATGTATCTGGTGGGTTTTATTCCACGTTGTGGTCCACTTATTAACAATCTATTCTTTACTCATTTATCTGCAGTAACTTTAACATACATTGAACTTACCTGTACGAATCCGTTTTTGAACTCTATTCTCTGGGTTCATTTGTTTGCTCTTACACCATATAATTCTATTATTCTGTTTTTAAGTCATTTTGGTTTGTAGTAAGTCTTCATTTGCCATGTGTAGTTTATCAAATAAGATGGGCAAAGTCATCGTTTTCAAAGTTATTAAATATATAATCAAATAGCTAGTCTATTTATATTTATGGACCCATTTGTATTTATTTGTAGTCAGTCTATAACTTGTTATAGAGAGATGTAATCCGTATACATTTTTGAGTAATTTTATTAAGTTCCCCAAAAAGTTCATCTAAAATTTTTGATTAGGTTTGCATCGAGCATGTAGAATCATTTTGGAGTACTGAATCTTTATAATATTAAATTGTCTCATCCAAAGAATGGAATGTCTGTGGGGTTATTTAGATAATCTTTAAGGTGCTATTTAAAGTTTTAATATTTTCTCCATATTCGTTTAACAAATATTTCTTAAACACATATTATATGGCAGACACTCTTCCAGGTATGGAGGATACGACAGTGAAAAGCAAGCAAAAATTTCTGCCTTCGTGGAGACTACATTCTACTTCAGGGAAATAATAAATATAAGAAACAATGAACATGTATAGTATATTATAGGTATTAATTGCTACAGAGGAAAATGGGAAAAGTAGACAAAGAATATTGGAAGGACTGAATGTTTGGGCAAAGATCTCTATAAAAATCATGTATTCTCTCTCCTGAGAAATTCCTAAATACCTTATAATTTATATTGATATTATAATGTCATTTTATTTTTATCATTGGTTATTGCTGGTGTGCAGAAACATTGATTTCTGTGAGGCGGTCTCATATTAAATCTAGTTGATTGCTGAATTTTTTTCTAGATATATAATATCATCTGTAAATAGTGATTGTTTTCCTTGTAATCTTTATAGATCTTAATCTATTTCTTTTCTCATATCATAGGGCATCTAATGTCAGGTCAAACAGTAGCTATGATAGCAAGTATCCTTCTGGTTCCTGATCTGAGAAAAGCATCTACAGATTCTCCATTAGGTATAATGTTTCCTGTGGATTTATGGCATTTAACTTTTATTAAATTCAATGGGGTTTTTGCTTGTTTGTTTTTAAAGATGTTTATTTATTTGACAGAGAGAGAGAATGACAGGGTAGCAGGGCAGACAGAGGGAGAGGGAGAAAAAAACTCTACTGAGCAGGGTGCCCAACTTGGGACTCAATCCCAGGACCCTGAGATCATGCTCTGAGCCACAGGTAGACACTCAACAGACTGAGCCACTCAGGTGCCCCTTAAATTTAGTTTTTGAAAAAGAGGGATTGATTGCCTTAGTATATATCAAAGCCAATTATATGTAAGTACAATTAAAACTGTGGTATTGGTGTAGAAAAAGGCATGAATCAAAGTACAATCCCTGAAGAAACTTTTGCATATATGAATTTAGTATATCATAAATGTATAATTTCAAATTAATATAGGGAAATATGTACTACTAAATATATGATGTTTGGACACATGGCTATACTAACAGTACAAAGAAATGTCACCTTTCCTATTAATATGCCATGAAAAATTAATTCCAAATATTTAAAGGTGAGGAAATAAGTGATTTTACAAATAGTTTGTATTTGGTCTCTCCTAAAAATGTACTAAACTATGGTAAAGAGATAAAGAAACAAGATAATAAATCCACAAAGAGAACAATAAATTAAAAAAAAAATATTTATGAGAACTGCCAGCAATATTTTGGAAGCTAGAAGGCAATCTTTTCTTGTCTTTTTAGGGTCCAAAGCTAATATAGGTTCTACTACACTTGCCCTTCCAACTCCAACGCTCACATAGGCAGCACTCTGCAGGCAGATTATTTTGTTTAGAAATTGGGTCTCAGGGGCACCTGGGTGGCTCAGTCAGGTTGAATGTATGACATTGGTTTTGTCTTGTCATGATTTCTGGGTCCTGGGATGAAGCCCCTTGTTGGGCTCTATGCTTAGTAGGGGTCTACTTGAGGATTCACTTTCCCTACCCCTCCCCACCTTTTGCTCTCTGTCTTTCAAATAATAAATAAACCTTTAAAAAAAAAAAGGAAAAGAAAATGGATCTCAGATCATTAGCTGGGAGAAGATGCTATCAAAGCTCCAGAAAAAGTTGGGGAGAATGAGTCACAAGCCTGTATCTGGGGCAATGCCAGGTAGCTGAGCAGAGGGTGAGAGCAGCCTGGTTACTCTCACAGAGACAAGGCACGTGAGTGGAGTTTACCCCACTCTTGGAGAAGGGAATACACCAGGCTTCTACAGGTTTCACTCGCAGTGTTTAACATCCTTACTAGAGTTGCCCCATACAGGATGGCTGCACTTTTATTAAAGATTCTGAACAATGAATATCTCTAAGTATAAATCAGGGTATTGAAGATTATCTTCCTTAAAGGAAAAGTCAGAAATTTTAAGAAGTTTACAGGATATGGTGGTAAAATTCCAAACCTAGAGAGCAGTCCCACCATTGGCTGCATCTATCCAGGGACTGACATCAAAAAGTCTCCCTGTCCATGCCAAGAGCAGATAATGAACCACAAAGCATCCCATCAGCCCCTTGAATTGCCTGGCTAGGACTATTGCTCAAAGGAATGTGGAGATGGGTGAACTGCAATGAGGAATTTGAGATTTAATCACCTCTTCATGCTCATAAAGTGGAATAAAAATTTCTACCATGCAAAGGTGGTGTCACTGAAGACTCAGACACACCCCATCCCCTTGAGAAATTAAAGTTTGGAGAGCTCCTTTCCATGCTCTGGGGACAAGGAAACAAAACTTTGATTTGCAAAGTTGAAATGTAGGGTAGGGTGTTTGGTGCAGAAGTGACCAGACAGAGGGGGAGGGAAAATAAAAGAAATCTAATAAACAAAGCATAATTGGCCCCTTGAGATTTCATCACTAAAGTTAGAGAAAGTTACCTGTTGCAATTGCACTCGCTTCGAATTTCACAACTTGCCCACCCCTCCCATCTCGCAGGATGGCCTCCTCCACTCTCCAGAGGTGAGTCGGCCATGGTCAGTGTCTCCTTAACACACTTATTTAGCAACATGAATTATGAAACCAGGTTCCTGTAATCCATAGTCCCTCCTGTGTTCTTAAAGCCTAAGCGCTTGGCGGCTTGACATAGGGGTCTTCTGGAGATTTGTCCTAAGAACATGTGCTCTGGCCATTTAAAACTCTGGCAGCTAGAGTTTCCAAGTCATTTCAGGATCTCCCTGGCTGTGGGGGGCTGAGCCTGCTAACAAGTTGGCACCAGTCTTCATCTCTTCTTTTCACCCACTGACTCCTGGAAAGAGGGGCCAAGTGCCAGATCTGTGCTGATGGGCTTTTTTTTTTTTTTTTTTTTTTTTTGCTGATGCCAGTAGAAAGATGACTCCCTTAGAGACTAGCTCCCTCCTCTTCACATGGAATTTCTGTTTGTGAAACAAGTCTTTAGAGTTAACATCCTTGTTTGAAATGCTTCCCGCAGGTGCCCGTCTGGGACTGGTCAGGAACCTAATGCTGCTTTACTAGGACCCACTGTCCATATTTGCACACTGAATAGGTTGTTTAGCTGATGCATGTTGTTAAAATAGTAATTTTCAAATGTATTTATTTCCATTTGAATTTTTGTTATTTTTTTATTGCTAGATAACTATGCATATTCCTCTAGGAAAGGCACAGTTTATGCCATTATCTTTATTTATTTTTTCAGATCTGAAAACTGATGTGCTAGGACTTTGGGGGAATATATGTTTTTCCATAACACTCTCTTCCAGTGGAAGGGGTCTTTCAAAACAAAAATCAAGTGTTCAATCTGTGTGAAAATAATACAAAGATGCAGAGCTGTTGGTAACGATAAATGCAGCTATTTTAGTGATATAAAAATTTGTGTAGGCTACTCACCATGCCTGGCCCTAGCTTGAAGCTCATTCTCTAAGTCCTCTGGGGCAAGGGAGAGAAAACGATGTAACACTGGAGCAGGACTAGTTGGGAGTGGAGCAGAGGGGAGGGTGGGGAGGTGAGAGCCTTACCTGCAGGAGGCAGCCCCACCCAGGAGTCTGCACCTTCTCCTCAAATCCCCTCTTCCTTTCTGCTCTCCATGCATTTTACATTATCTTCTTTTCTTCGCCCCGTATCCCTCTCCTTTCAAAATAATTCTAAAAGCTCAGAGGAAAGGGCTATGGGTTCCTGATCATCTCCAATGTGCTTTGGCAAAGTAGAGATGATTCTGGGAAAGGATTTGCGCCTCTTTACAAAACAATTTATGATAAAATGGCTGAAGAACAGATAATGTCAGTAACGCCAATTATATGTACCTTAGCTTAGTGTTTCTGAGTCTTCTATCTTTTGGTAGGAAATTTGGGGGTTTTCAGTAATGTAACTGAGGGAAAATTTGTCCTAAAGGGGTGTGTGTGTGTGTGTGTGTGTGTGTGTGGTGAGAGGGTGGTCTTGAAAGATCTCACTGTTCATATTTTCTGAGAATTCATCAATTTCTCTGGTAAATCTATTTTGAGCAGGATTTCTACCATGATAGAACCAAATTCTGGGAATTTTCACTGCAGAGGACTAAAATAACACTATGAATACCAAGATAAACAAAATATGGGAAACTGATATATAAAGTACTGGATAACTTTAGCAATGTGTTAATTGATTAAATGTCAAGAAATGGGCACCAATAAATCTTTAATTTTCTTTTCTCCCATTTCCATTGTTCCGTTTCTTCCTCATTTGGCTTCATTTCAATTTCCTTGGCTTCTTCATTGTACTCTTTTCTTAATTTTGTCTTCCTTTCTGGTTTCTTTTTTCCTTTCTGACCATTAATTCTCTCTGACTTTTTCCCTCTTTCCCTAGAGAGCTTGTCAATGACTTTGCTCATTTATTTATTCTTCTTTGCATGGAAAATTACAATTATATCCTCTTTTTCTGCTTACCTTTTACATACCTTTCCTTTCTCTTTCAGATACGAATAAGTTTATTTAATGTTTGGGCTAGTTTTGATTTTTTTCAAGAAGTTATTTAATGAAAGGCATTTAATAAAGTTTTTCCCCCCAAAGGTTTTATTTCTTTGAGAGAGAGAGAGAGAGAGAAAGAGAGAGAGAAGTTGTGCACAGAGGGAGAGGGAGAGGTAGAAGCAGACTCCCTGAAGAGCAGAGAGCCCAGGGCAGGGCACCATCCCAGGACCTGATCTGAGCCAAAGGCAGACGCTCAACCCACTGAGCCACTCAAGGGTCCCTAATGAAGACTTTTAATTGGGGTATAATTCATAACATATAAATTACGCATTTTATAGTGCACAATTCAGTGTCAGTACATCCCAGAGCTGTGGTTTCATGTTGCGAATGTACCACTAAGTAGGTATAAAAGAGCTGAACAGCTTGCCCATGAGTGAGTGTATGTGAGACCACACGGGAGCGCTCTAGAAGGAAGTAGATTTCTTCTCCACCTGTGTAATGGTTTATACCTCTCTGCCTTTGGTGTGATTACCAAGTGACCTGAAAGCATAGCCTACTTTTTATGCTAGTGTGACTGTTAACTATTTATACAAACAGAGGGGGGATATGTTGGCACTATTTATAAGCACTCACCACAAAGGAAAATAGATTCCAAGTTCCCCCATGGGAGGCAAATCAGGATGGACAAATCTCCCCAACCAGACAAGACTCATCCTCTCAATCCAGGATCCTTTGTTGTGGCTCATCTTTTCCTTGTGAGGCGTAGTCACTTGGCTAGACAAAACTATTCTTAGGTTTAATCTTATTTTGCAAACTCATTTTTAAAAAATAGCACATGCCTTTATCTATGTCTGATATTAGATCGCTTTTGTTTCCATCGTTGCGCAAAATCATACCCTTCATTTTTCCTTAAGGGAGGAAGAAAGGACTCCCTACCGGAGACCCATTCTTGTAGTCATCACCAAATGCGACACAAAGTAGAAGCATGGTCACCTTGCCTAGTTTGTATAAGAGGCCAGCTGATCATGTTCTGCAAGAAGAGAGTTTCTAAATGAGGAAGATATGCTTTGTTTCTCCTGTTGGCGAAGTCTGAAAACAAGATTTCAACTTCACATGTAAGTGGAAGGCACCTACTCTGCTCCACCACAACTCCGAGGTGAGTGGGATTAAAAGTAGAAACTGAGTCCTCTTTGTATGTCTCCTGATTTTGTTAGGTGAACCCACAGCCTTTAAACAGTGACTATCGTTGTGTGGCACACGGGTCCTGCTGTGTATAGGTGAACAAGGCATGTGCCCCAGGTTATCAGGTAACCCTGTTTACATGCTGACTCCTCCCCTGTCTAGTCTTTCATCTCCTTTGCTGCCTGTAATAATGGGCCAAAGTTCAGAGTTGTTGTGAAGATTATTATGTTATATTAATTATTAGCTATATAAAGTATTTAGTATAATTTGGTAATTATACTTTCTATATTTATAGAAATAAAATGTTAGTTATGGTTTTTAATTCTTCTCATAACATTTTTTTCCTACCCAGTGAATTTTTGCATTCTGGTTGGGCGAGAGTGTTTCAGGAGCTTGTTTGCTTCCCACCATCTGCCCCCAAAAGAAAAGGTAAGATTGAGGGGATCCCTGGGTGGCTCAGCGGTTTGGTGCCTGCCTTTGGCCCGGGGCACAATCCTGGAGACCCCGGATCGAGTCCCACGTTGGGCTCCCTGCATGGAGCCTGCTTCTCCCTCTACCTGTGTCTCTGCCTCTCTCTCTCTCTCTCATGAATAAATAAATAAATAAATAAATCTTAAAAAAAAAAAAAGAAAAGGTAAGATTGAGAAGATTTTCCAAAACTGAACCTGACTATTCAGTGATTCACAGGGCAATTGACTTGGGTAAGTCTTTTGAAACACTTTTACAAAGAAACAAGATATGCTTTGACTTTAACATATTACTTCTTTTTTTTTTTAAAGTACTGCTTGCTTTGTTATTGTTTGTTTGATTTTTTTAAAACTGACTTTTGAGTCCTGGTTTTAGAAGTGCAAACAATGTAAATGAATGTACTGTGACCTTCACATTCCTGGCACCTGTGTGCACATACACACCTTCTGACATAACTTGGAAAAGTGGCTGCATCACAGTTATTTGAGTCCTTGGCAAACAGGAATGAAGAGAGGTTATCTGGAGTAAGTCTTTTTTTTTTTTTTTTGGAGTAAGTCTTACTTACAACATGGTACAAGTCACTGGCATTGCTTTCAAGAACAGGTTACAATAGAAATACACCTTGGAAACAATTCATCCCACTTTGGTATATTTCAGGTTTTATTAAATGTGATTTATACAGTTGTTTGTTTTATTTCATGAAATCTTAACACAAATCAGGAAGCACGAAGTAGTTTCTTCAACATCTACCTCTTCATTTTCTTCTAAAACTGCAGATTTGTGATGTCATACAGAGATCTGTGTTTTCTATTGTGGTCCCTTTAGCTATTGGTGAATCTCTAAAAAGCACTGGAGTGCTAAAAATACATTTATGTAAGGATAGAAAGCCACTGAAAACATACCAGTCCATATTTTTTATCAGGGCTTTCACGACTAGGAACTTTTTAAACCAGTATAATGACTTTTTAAAAAAATTTCAGTGTGAAATATGGCAAAATGAAAAGAAGCTGATGTACAAATAGGTATAGGGCAACAGAAATTACAAGCAAGGGAACACAAAAGAATTAAGACTATGCTATTGGTTTTTAGCCATGAAGCTAAACAACCCGTTAATTTTGAACATTCTGGAAAAATCTAATTCTTGATTATGAACTACCTATTTATCATGAAGATTTTTAATCCTTTATCTCATTACATAGTAAAGAACTTTATTTATGTCTTAAGGATTGTGAATCTTTTTGCCAATCTTGTGGCTAAGTATTTATTCCAGTTAATTCTGGTGCGAGTGACTGGAAGCTTCCAGGGCAAGTCCTTGAATGGGTTTCTGACACCGTTTGATCATTTCCACTACTTTATGTATGACACCCAATTTTTAAAAGTTCAGTTTTTAATAAATTCCTTGGATCTTATTCAAAACAGTGCTAAATCCTGAATATTTTATCACTAATGGTCTGAATATTGCTATCTTCATGACAGGGAATTTTAAATCTTAAGTCCCCAACCACCTATGTTATAAGAAGTAGGACCTATAACAATTATTCTAAGTTTTTTAGGCTGAAAGTGGAAGTTTTTGATAAATTCAGGTTATAATCTGTTGTCCATCTATAATTATAGCATGAATAGCTAGGAATCGTTGGAGTAATAGTCTTTTATGTATATCTTTCATGCGCTGTCACTAAAATGGTCTCTAAGACTTCAGACTCTTATCAGGATCCTTCTTTTTGTAAGTGAGCAAAAGAAAAAAGAAAGGAATTTTATTTGGGGGTTAAAGAATTACTGCCTATATCATCGTGTTCTGTAATTAACACCTGACGTATCCTATCTTCAATGGCGAGGACTAATCAATGTTATATTAAGAAATGAATGAAAAAAAAAAAAGAAATGAGCTGTTCCTTCCTTGAGAAAGCATTAAGTAATAACCTCACATTATCAAATACTTTATTAAACTCGCCTTGAGGAACACAGGAGATGAATTCTAGAAGCTATGTATACTTTCTCTTCATGCAATACCTGATTCTTGGCAGTGGCCTTCTTCGGTTGATCTCACCTTGTGTGGCCACTGGTAATGATTTAAGTGGAGAGGAGGCCTTCCACTTGTCACTCTCAAAAGGGCAAGTACATTCAAAATCATTTATTAATAAAAATATAAGAATATTATTGAAAATATCCAGGGTTTCATGGATGCATTCTACTGAGGAGGGGTAAGTAGGGTTGTGTCTAAGATATCTAGAGGGGAAACCCAATAAACAAAAGGAAGTTAAGTGGGACTGAACATCATTCAGAATTCAGAAAAAACATCTTTCATGTGAACCAAAAACTTTCTTTCACCAAAAATACATGAATTCTCTATAATAACTACTAAATTAAGTAGGATTTTAAGTCTAAATACTTCATTAATCTCCTTCTTCCATTTAAGAGCAGATGTTTTGGGGAAGAAGTTACATTCCAATAAATTGAGTTCTAAGAATGTAACTTCTTTACTCCTTGATTTCTAGCTGCACAGCTGGGTCCCATTATGTTCTTCATCTATGGATGCCTTCAAGCAGAGTTTGGATGATGATTTGGCTGAGATGTTCTAGAAGAACTTTCAGTTCAGATGGGTAGGCTCTCCATATGGTCTAAAAGCCACCCTTCCAATCCTGAGTTTTCAATGATTTGTTTTTTTAACATCTTTGGAATTTGGTCCTCAGAAACCCATGGGCCAGGAAAATAAAACCCAGACATGGGTGAGTGAGTTCGTTCTGCTGGGATTGTCCAGTGACTGGGAAACTCAAGTCTTCCTTTTTCTCCTGGTCCTGACCATGTACTTGGTGACTCTTGTGGGAAATGTCCTCATTCTTCTTCTGATCAGACTGGACAGCAGGCTTCATAACCCCATGTACTTCTTCCTTAGTGTTTTATCCTTTGTGGACCTTTGTTATGCAAATAGTATTGCCCCACAAATGCTGGCCCACCTGCTCTCAGCCCAGAAGTCCATCCCATTCTATAACTGTGTGCTCCAACTCTATACGTCCTTGGCATTGGGTGGGTCTGAGTTCTTCCTGCTGGGAGCCATGGCCTATGACCGCTATGTGGCAGTGTGCCATCCACTGCACTACACAGTCATCATGCATGGAGAGCTGTGCCTGGGGTTGGCTGCCGGCTGCTTGGTGGCTGGTTTCACAAATTCACTGATGGAAACAATCATTACATTCCGGCTTCCCTTGTGTCACAATGTTATTAATCACTTTGCCTGTGAGACCCTAGCAGTGCTACGGCTAGCTTGTGTGGACGTCTCCTTCAACAAGGTCATGGTGGCCATCTCAGGATTTCTGGTGATCATGCTTCCCTGTTCCCTGGTTCTGTTCTCCTATGGTCGTATAGTTATTACCATTCTGCATATCCATTCTACTCAGGGACGTAGCAAAGCCTTTGGGACTTGTGCCTCCCACCTCACTGTGGTTTGCATGTGCTTTGGGGCTACCATCTTCACCTACTTGGGTCCACGGTCAACCTCTTCAGTGGAAGAGGAGAAGATGGTTGCTCTATTCTATGCTGTGGTGGCGCCTATGTTGAACCCCTTGATCTATAGCTTGAGGAATAAGGAAGTTATGGCTGCTCTTCAAAAGGTTCTAGAGAAATTCAGAGATAAAGAGTAAAGGCTGTAAAATCTTCTTGTTAGCTGTCATCAAAACCAGAAAGAAGATCGGCTGAGGGTATACAGGACTCCCACATTTACACTAAAGAAGACTAATATGGCCTTGTGTTTGGATAAAACATCCCTCCCCCTGATTAATTAATTTCCTTATATAGGCCAATGCAAGATAAGTCACATGTCAGTGGTCCACAAGAGAGCCTCTTCTTAGATCATCTTCTTTCAGGTATCCAGCGGTATTTAGACTTCATCTGACCATTTAAAAAAAATTTATTAGTATATTAATGTATGAAGAAACGGATCTGCAGCTTCATCCAGCAGACCTGGTGTGGAATAAATAGAGAGATTAATTCTGTCAGTTAGGTCAACTTTTACCTGGTAGAGCAGAATGGAGAATGTCTGTTCCTCTTTCTATATGACAGTGTTCCATTTATTTGTAGAACAACATTATTTCCCCCTGGATAACCACAAATGATTTTTTTTAACTCTTTCTCAAATGATGGCAGCTTTAGAACTTTAACACCATTTGTGTCTTAGTCTAGAGTATGATATAATATTCTGAAATAAATAATATATGATGCAATATTTGTTCACCAGGTATGTTGGCTTTCATTTGCTTTTCAAGAATCAAATTTGCTTGTAATATGCAAAATATTCTTGGCTTCACAATAGTCTTTTTTATTGTAGCAAAATATATATAAAACCTAAAATTTGCCAAGTTAGCCATTTTTACGGGTACAATTCAGGGACATTAATTACTTTCTTAATACTGTGCAAGCATCACCATTATTTCCAAAATTTTCATGACTATAGTTTTTTGTTTAACTAATTTCCCTATTTCCTATAAACTGTTTACAAAATCTCCATACCCACTGCATTCTTATTTTGTTAAAACTTAAATGAAGACGCTTATATTTAGCTCCGCTAATTTTCTTATTGATTTTCAGCCATCACACCAACCCACTAATAATATTTTAAATCTTGATTCTCAAATTTATTCCATTAGCTTACTTTCTATTTCTGTTTCATAGACATAATAAACAGAAAAACTTATAAAAAGAATTACTAAGTACTACATGTCAGTTTTATATCCCTGTGAACCTACTTCCACATTGAAAACCTTTATTGAGCAGATTTTGTGTATGCTTTTAGATCTACTTTAAGATAGATTATCCAAGCTTATTTCAATCATTGTATCGAGAAGGCTATAATAAGACTTTGTCAAATACCTTTTTAATTGTTATATTCTGGTTTTTGCCTGCTTGCATATAAGTGTGCTAAATTTGCATAACAACAATTCCTGATGCTTTGAGCTCCATCTAATTATTATCTGGAAGTGAAGTCTATTCTTATACTTCCTATGCCCAGATCTTGTGCGTCCCCAGGGATGTTAATATGTAACTTGAAGGTGTTTATTCTGGACTAATCTTTGGTCCTCTAGAACCTCTGCAAGGATGGGTGTGAGGTAAAGTAAAAAATGATCTCACACATCAAAACCAATGCCAATGCCTCTGTAAAATTCTTCTAGACTCATCATTTAGTAACAAGGTATCTTTAGCATCTCAAGAGTATGTTCTTCAAAGCACAACTGTAAGATCCCCAGTGAATCTAGTTCTATCTTTTAGGCTAGAGCTCTAGACATTAATAAGGTTGGAATAAAGGGAGAGGAAAGGACAGAGGGAAAGACTGGCAAGTGGTCAACCATCACCTGAAATGATTGAATGTGACATTAGTACAGACTGAGTCAACTATAATGAAATTGCTGGTCTGTTCAGCCCTCCTTGAAGATGTCTGGTGAGGAGTAGATGCTGTATTAGTTTGATAGGGCTGCCATAACAAATATCATAGACTGAGTGGCTTAAACAACAGAAATTTATTTTCCCACAGTTTTAGAGGCAGGAAATCCAAAAACAAGGGATCGATAGCATTGTTCCCTTGGAGGCCTCTCTCCTTGGCTTACAGGTCGCTGCCTTCTTGTGTCCTCAGATGGTCTTTCTTCTGCATGGATATGTATGTCTTTGTCCTAACCACCTCTTCTTATGAGGACACCAGTCATATTGCTTTAGGGTCTGCACATATGACCTCATTTTACCTTAAATATATTTTTAAAGGCCTTATCTCTAAATATAGTTATATTCTGAGGTATGAGGGGTTAGGACTCTAACATATGAATTTTGGTGGGACATAATTAAGGCCATAACAAATAATAACACCACATCGTGAACTATCAGCCTATCAGCTCTGTCCTAACCAAAACTAATCTATACACTGTATTGTTTAAAAAATTAAAAAAAACCTTTTATATCAACCTACCAACCTATCAATATGGAAAGCATAGTTAGTATGCATTATTTGTTCATAGTGAACTCAATCTTGTTTCTGATGAGTGCTAACAATAGGCTACTAAATGCTCACAATGCTTGATAGTTAATCCTAGAATTTTGTCAAGCTAATATGCCTGTCTTTTAAATTCATCCTCCTGATAATTTTGAAAATTTCAAGTAAAAATACTCCACATTTTTTCTTCTTAACTTCCTGGTGCAGATCCTATTTTCTGTGGTTCCTTACAGATTACAACAGAGGGCAGTGAAATAGCCTATACTAGTCTTCTAGAATCCTAGGATAAAATTCAGAACCTGGATGACTACAATTAATTTAAAATAGCTAGTTTGTTCTTTTGTGCATTATAGGAGGAAATCTTTTTTTTTTTAATCATATAGTTTGTCTTTTATTGCTATCTTTGGAAGTCATTTTTTATTATTTTACTTTTTATTTTTTTAATTTTTTTAAAATTAATTTTTATTGGAGGAAATCTTATTATTTTTTTTTTTTGGTGCTTTTTCTTCCTTTATTATCCAAAGGCCACTTTGATGAAAAGATAAGCTTAGCCTTCCATCTTGCCCCTTTTACCTGTGCATTAACATCAGATCTTCTCTAAAAAAAAGCTTGGCTTTTTTTCTAGGCCTTTTACTTAAAATATCATGAACTTCTCAAATTCTTCACTTTGTTTTTAGTATTTTAATTCACACCTTGCTTAGTTTTTCTGCTATTAACTGTACCTACTGAAAACTTCATTTAAATAAAGGAGGAGCTGATGCTGTAAATGAAAGAGTCTTGCCATATGAAAAAAAGTTTATAGATGCATTGGTGAAATAACTGAATTTCAAGTGTAATGAAAGTTTATAAAGATCTAGAAGATAAACAAAACGAAAGGGTCACTTAGAAAATGTATTTTCTATTGCTGTATAACAAATTACCACACATTTAGCAGCTAAAAGCCACACAGATTTCTGTTTCTGCTGGTCAGAAGTCCACGCACAGCCTAATTGCACTTTCTGCTCAGAATCTCATTCAGCTCAGGTTAAGGTGTTGGCTGGAGCTATGACCTCATCTGAGATTCCATTTACAAGATCACTTGCTGTTGGAAGAACTCATTTTCTTGCAGTTGTCTGACTGAGGTGCCCATTATCTTGCTTGTTGTTAGTGGGAGAGCATTTGTAATAATCTCCTAGACATCACCTTCATGGCTATGCTACATGTCTCTGTCCTTACAACATGGTGGTTTGCTTCTTCAAGAACTGCAGAAGAATCTCTACCATTGAGTCTCTGACTTCTAGGAAAGCCTGAATACCTTTAAAGGGTGTACCTAATTAGGTCAGACTCACTGAGGATAATCTCTCTTTTGAGTAAATAAAAGTCAACTGATGAAGAATCTTAATTACATCTTCAAGATTCCCTTTACCATGTAGTGTAACATTATCACAGGAGTGAAATTCCATCCTATTCACAAGTCATGTTCATATTGAAGGCAAAGGGACTCTACAGGGCATAGGCACCAAGAGGTGGGAATCCTGGGGGCCAAATTAGAAGTCTGCCTATGACAGCTGTAATTAGTCTTTGCAATTTTAGATGACAGAAGAATAATATTTATTTATAAATACCTGAGAGTAATGTTAGTAAAGAAAAATTCTGTACTAGATCAAAGCATTATTTACTATTTTTAAATAGGCTTTATTGTTTAGAGCAGTTATGTAGGTTCACAGTAACTTTGAGAAGAAAATACAGAGATTCCCCACATCTTCTCTGTCTCCTCTCAGGCATAGCCTGCCTCATTACCAACACATATTAGAATAGTGCACTTATTACAACTGATAAACCTATATTGACACATCATTATCCCAAATCCATCACTTACATTAGAGTCCACTCTTACTGTTATGTCGGTTTGGACAGATTTATGATGACATGTATCCACTATGATAGTATCATACAGAGTAGTTTTACTGATCTAGAAATCCTCCATACTCCATTTTTTCATCCTTCTCTTTTGCATCTTCTTATAGATGCATTGGTGAAATAACTGAATTTCAAGTGTAATGAAAGTTTATAAAGATCTAGAAGATAAACAAAACGAAAGGGTCACTTAGAAAATGTATTTTCTATTGCTGTATAACAAATTACCCTGAGTCCTGAGTCCTTGACAACCACTGATTATTTTTTTAATCACCTCCATAGTTTTGCCTTTTCCAGAATGTTATAGAGTTGGAATCATACTCAATAAAGATAGCTATCTTTCACTTTGTTATATGAATTTATATTTTTTCTATGTTTTTTCATGGCTTGATGGCTCATTTCTTTCTGGAACTGAATAATATTCTGAATAATAATTTAGAACTGAATAATTGTCTACAAGTACCACAGTTTATTTATCCATGCACCTACTGAAGAACATCTTTGTTGCTTTCAGATTTTGGCAATTATGAATAAAGCTACTATAAACATTTGTGTGCAGATTTTTGTGTGGACATAAGTTTTTGACTCCTTTGGGTAAATACCAAGAAGGATGATTACTGGATTGTATGGTAAGAATATTTACTTATTTTTTTAAGATTATTTATTTATTTATTTATTTATTTATTTATGAGAGAGACAGAGAGAGAGAGAGGCAGAGACAGGCAGAGGGAGAAGCAGGCTCCATGCAGGGAGCCCGATGTGGGACTTGATCCCAGGATCATGCCCTGGGCTGAAGGCGGCGCTAAACTGCTGAGCCACCAGGGCTGCCCAAATATTTACTCCTGTAAGAAACCTCCCAATGATCTTCCAAAGTAACTGCACCATTTTGCATGCCTACCAGTAGTAAATGAGGATTATTTTGTATTCTCACTGTTCTGGATTTTGGCCATCCTACTAGGTGCATAGTGGGAGCTCACTGGTGTTTCAATTTACATTTCCGTGATGATATATGTTGCAAAGTATCTTTCCATATGCTTATTTTCCATCTGAGTATCCTCTTTGGTGAGGTGTCTATTAGAGTCTTTTGTCCATTTTTTTAATTGACTTGTTTGTTCTCTGTTGAGTATTAAGAGTTCCTTGTACATTTTAGATAATAGTTCTTCATCAGATGTATCATTTGCAAACGTTTTCTCAGTTTGTGACCTGTTCTTTAATTCTCTTGACATCATTCACTTTTAATTAATGACAGAAATACATATTTATGTGTGTAAGAACTCAAAATTATTACCCATCCCTCCTGATTTAAGACTGTAACAATTACAACAAGAAAATATGAAAGCAACTTCAGGCAAGAAAAGATGACTTAAAATACAAACAGAGGCACAAAAGTGAAGTTGTGGTGGTACAGGCAACAAGCCAGAAACCTCTAAGTATAAAAATAAATTTCGAAAGCTGTAATTTCTATGTGTTGACAGTGAAGAAATAAAGACCAGAGTGGTAAGTACGGAATGAAGCTGCTGCCCCCATGGAGAGTGAGGACTTGGATAGAGCCCAGTGTCTAGAAAGACATTTTCATTAACTCTGATTAACCACTTTCCCTGAAGAGATGATCCCAAGAGACTCTTTCAGGCCTCACCACCCTGTTCATCTGAGGCTCCACAGGAAGCCTATGCCTCACAGGCTGTCCATCACCTGAGCTTTTATTCCAATTTGGCCATCGCGTCTGAGCAGAGCACTTCCAATACCGCAATCATTTCCAACTGTCCCCTGAAACTCGTGCTCTATTATCAGCAAAATACTCTATTATCTGAGTATCTTTTTTGGTTGTGTTCATCTCTTTCATGCTCGAATTCCAACCTGACTTTTCTTGTGAACTCTGATTCTTCCCTGCCTTCTCAAATGCAGACTCATTTTCTCCCATTTTTTTCTCTAGTACCAGGTAGGAAGGTGAAGACTGTGTCTCTCTTGATCCTCTGCCACTTCCAGACTATTGTTCTTTACTTTCACCTAAATAACTCGAGTTCCTTTAAAGCATGTGCTATCAGACTATAGCATCATCACCTCACCTTTTTTCTTCATTTGCTATCCAATTTCTTCATTTTACCCTGGTTTACCACTAATTCCATTGCGCATAGGAACATTTCAACATTTATGCCGATCATTCAGCGTTCTGGCCTTTCAGTTGACTTCCTGATTTCTGCCAGTTTGGTTCCCTAGCTCATGTCCAGCCACACTCTTCTATGATTGTACCCTAGTCCTTTCCATTGTCAATAATTGTACTCCTAACACCTCCATCTCAGCATCCCACTCTTTGACCACTACCCTTATATCTTTTTTCCAGTTCACACCATCTAGTATAATTCCAATAAATCTTGACCCCACCATAACCCCTACTACATTAATTCTATCATGTTTTCCTCATCCATTACCAACTACCCCTGCCCAGTTTGTCTTATTACTCCTCTTTCTCAATGTAGGTTTCAAGCCTACATGTATGATCATTCCTTACATATACCCCCCTCGTCATCTCAAGAACACTGCCCTTACAGTTAACTCTCCCCTCCTATATCCAGAAGTGGATTTCCCATGAAGTTAAAGTTTAAGCTTCAGGGTCCCTTAGTTGCATGGAGTCCTCCAGTGTACATAGGCCTGTGGGTTTTTGGTAAAATATGCTTATGGAAATTTTCAAAATTAAGATTTTTAACTCCAATTAGTTGAGCTGATGTCACATTCTATTCTTATTTTCCATCTCTCACACTTATCCTAGTGGCAGGTACTCAAGTGGCTCTGAGCATTTTGGGAATCCAGCTAAGGGAAAATTGAGTTGGGGTTCTGTAGTTATTTCCTAAGGTTTTCTTAACAAAGGACTAAAAGCTAGGTGGCTTAAAACTACAGGAATTCACTTTCTCTTACAGTTTTGCAGTCTAGAATTACAAAATCAAGATCTCAGTAGGATCATGCTCCTTCTACAGACTCTAGGAAATAATCCTTCCTTATTTCTTCCAGGTTGTGGTAGCCCCAAGTGTTGCTTGTCTGTATTAGCATAGCTCCCTCTGCTTACCTCTGTCATCACGAAGGCATCTTCTCTATGTGGCTCTCTCTGTCTTCTCCTCTTCTTACAGAAAGAGGATTGAATTTGGGGTTCACTCTAAATTCAGAATGATATCATCTCAAGATCCCTAACTAATTGCATCTGCAAAGATCCTATTTCCAACTAAGATCACATTCCAAGGTCCTGGGTGGACATGTATTTGGGGTGAGGAGGTGCAATAATCAAATCAGTATAGGTATATTTAGTTTGAATTCAATGGGACACATTTTAATGTCATTCATAGTCACTCTGATGTATATTTTAGCCAAAGCTAGTCACACTGGTTGGCTTTCAGGAGTAGTTTTCAAGAATACCCCTACTTTGTGCTGACTCAATCAGGGTCATTTGTGAAAATAGGAGTTAGTCTCTGGAAAATTCTTCCAAAATTTATTACTCACTTGAAAGAGGTTTATTTTTATTTTTTAAGGATTTTATTTATTTATTCATGAGAGATGCAGAGAGAGAGAGAGAGGCAGAGACACAGGCAGAGGGAGAAGCAGGCTCCATGCAGGGAGCCTGATGTGAGACTCGATCCCAGGACACCAGGATCACGTCCTGGACTGAAGGCAGGCACTAAACTGCTGAGCCACCCAAGGATCCTCAAAGAGGTTTAACTAAGAAGCCAAAAAGTATAAAATAAAATAATTAAGATAATTAATGTGAATAGGCAGAGAGGCAGAAAAGTGAAACAAAAAATGAGGCAAAAGTAGAAACCAAATAGAAATTTGATAGATTTTTTTTTCTGTATAACTTTTTATTTTATTTTTTTTAATTAATTTTTAATGGTGTTCAATTTACCAACATACAGAAAAACACCCAGTGCTCATCCCGTCAAGTGTCCACCTCAGTGCCCGTCACCCATTCCCCTCCAACACCCGCCCTCCTCCCCTTCCACCACCCCTAGTTCGTTTCCCCGAGTTAGGAGTCTTTATGTTCTGTCTCCCTTCCTGATATTTCCCAACATTTCTTTTCCCTTCCTTTATATTCCCTTTCACTATTATTCATATTCCCCAAATGAATGAGAACATACACTGTTTGTCCTTCTCCGATTGACTTATTTCACTCAGCATAATACCCTCCAGTTCCATCCACGTTGAAGCAAATGGTGGGTATTTGTCGTTTCTAATTGCTGAGTAATATTCCATTGTATACATAAACCACATCTTCTTTATCCATTCATCTTTCGATGGACACCGAGGCTCCTTCCACAGTTTGGCTATTGTGGCCATTGCTGATAGAAACATCGGGGTGCAGGTGTCCCGACGTTTCATTGCATCTGAATCTTTGGGGTAAATCCCCAACAGTGCAATTGCTGGGTCGTAGGGCAGGTCTATTTTTAACTCTTTGAGGAACCTCCACACAGTTTTCCAGAGTGGCTGCACCAGTTCACATTCCCACCAACAGTGTAAGAGGGTTCCCTTTTCTCCACATCCTCTCCAACATTTGTTGTTTCCTGCCTTGTTAATTATCCCCATTCTCACTGGTGTGAGGTGGTATCTCATTGTGGCTTTGATTTGTATTTCCCTGATGGCAAGTGATGCAGAGCATTTTCTCATGTGCTTGTTGGCCATGTCCATGTCTTCCTCTGTGAGATTTCTCTTCATGTCTTTTGCCCATTTCATGATTGGATTGTTTGTTTCTTTGGTGTTGAGTTTAATAAGTTCTTTATAGATTTTGGAAACTAGCCCTTTATCTGATATGTCATTTGCAAATATCTTCTCCCATTCTGTAGGTTGTCTTTTAGTTTTGGTGACTGTATCCTTTGCTGTGCAAAAGCTTCTTATCTTGATGAAGTCCCAATAGTTCATTTTTGCTTTTGTTTCTTTTGCCTTTGTGGATGTATCTTGCAAGAAATTACTGTGGCCAGTTCAAGAAGGGTGTTGCCTGTGTTCTCCTCTAGGATTTTAATGGAATCTTGTCTCACATTTAGATCTCTCATCCATTTTGAGTTTATCTTTGTGTATGGTGAAAGAGAGTGGTCCAGTTTCATTCTTCTGCATGTGGATGTCCAATTTTCCCAGCACCATTTATTGAAGAGACTGTCTTTCTTCCAATGGATAGTCTTTCCTCCTTTATCGAATATTAGATGACCGTACATTTCAGGGTCCACTTCTGGGTTCTCTATTCTGTTCCATTGATCTATGTGTCTGTTTTTGTGCCAGTACCACACTGTCTTGATGACCACAGCTTTGTAGTACAACCTGAAATCTGGCATTGTGATGCCCCCAGCTATGGTTTTCTTTTTTAAAATTCCCCTGGCTATTCGGGGTCTTTTCTGATTCCACACAAATCTTAAAATAATTTGTTCTAACTCTCTGAAGAAAGTCCATGGTATTTTGATAGGGATTGCATTAAACGTATAAATTGCCCTGGGTAACATTGACATTTTTACAATATTAATTCTGCCAATCCATGAGCATGGAATATTTTTCCATCTCTTTGTGTCTTCCTCAATTTCTTTCAGAAGTGTTCTATAGTTTTTCGGGTATAGATCTTTTACCTCTTTGGTTAGGTTTATTCCTAGGTATCTTATGCTTTTGGGTGCAATTGTAAATGGGATTGACTCCTTAATTTCTCTTTCTTCAGTCTCGTTGTTAGTGTATAGAAATGCCATTGATTTCTGGGCATTGATTTTGTATCCTGCCACGCTACCAAATTGCTGTATGAGTTCTAGCAATCTTGGGGTGGAGGCTTTTGGGTTTTCTATGTAGAGTATCATGTCATCGGCGAAGAGGGAGAGTTTGACTTCTTCTTTGCCAATTTGAATGCCTTTAATGTCTTTTTGTTGTCTGATTGCTGAGGCGAGGACTTCCAGAACTATGTTGAACAGCAGTGGTGAGAGTGGACATCACTGTCTTGTTCCTGATCTTAGGGGAAAGGCTCCCAGTGCTTCCCCATTGAGAATGATATTTGCTGTGGGCTTTTCGTAGATGGCTTTTAAGATGTCGAGGAAAGTTCCCTCTATCCCAACACTCTGAAGGGTTTTGATCAGGAATGGATGCTGTATTTTGTCAAATGCTTTCTCTGCATCCAATGAGAGGATCGTATGGTTCTTGGTTTTCTCTTGCTGATATGATGAATCACATTGATGGTTTTACGAGTGTTGAACCAACCTTGTGTCCCAGGGATAAATCCTACTTGGTCATGGTGAATAATTTTCTTAATGTGTTGTTGGATCCTATTGGCTAGTATCTTGTTGAGAATTTTTGCATCCATGTTCATCAGGGATATTGGTCTGTAATTCTCCTTTTTGGTGGGGTCTTTGTCTGGTTTCGGAATTAAGGTGATGCTGGCCTCATAGAACGAATTTGGAAGTACTCCATCTCTTTCTATCTTTCCAAACAGCTTTAGTAGAATAGGTATGATTTCTTCTTTAAACGTTTGATAGAATTCCCCTGGGAAGCCATCTGGCCCTGGACTCTTGTGTCTTGGGAGGTTTTTGATGACTGCTTCAATTTCCTCCCTGGTTATTGGCCTGTTCAGGTTTTCTATTTCTTCCTGCTCCAGTTTTGGTAGTTTGTGGCTTTCCAGGAATGCGTCCATTTCTTCTAGATTTCCTAATTTATTGGCGTACAGCTGTTCATAATATGTTTTTAAAATCGTTTGTATTTCCTTGGTGTTGGTAGTGATCTCTCCTTTCTCATTCATGATTTTATTAATTTGAGTCTTCTCTCTCTTCTTTTTAATAAGGTTTGCTAATGGTTTATCTATTTTATTAATTCTTTCAAAGAACCAACTCCTGGTTCTGTTGATCTGTTCCACAGTTCTTTTGGTCTCGATATCATTGAGTTCTGCTCGAATTTTAATTAACTGTCTTATTCTGCTGGGGGTGGGGTCTATTTGTTGCTTTTTCTCTAGTTCCTTTATGTGTAAGGTGAGCTTTTGAATTTGAGATCTTTCCAGTTTTTGAATGGATGCTTGTATTGCGATGTATTTCCCCCTCAGGACTGCTTTTGCTGCATCCCAGAGATTTTGAACGGTTGTATCTTCATTCTCATTAGTTTCCATGAATCTTTTTAATTCTTCCTTAATTTCCTGGTTGACCTTTTCATCTTTTAGCAGGATGGTCCTTAACCTCCACGTGTTTGTGGTCCTTCCATACTTCTTGTTGTGATTAAGTTCTAATTTCAAGGCATTATGGTCTGAGAATATACAGGGGACTATCCTGATCTTTTGGTATCGGTTCAGACCCGATTTGTGACCCAGTATGTGGTCTATTCTGGAGAAAGTTCCATGTGCACTTGAGAAGAATGTGTATTCAGTTGAGTTTGGATGTAAAGTTCTGTAGATATCTGTGAAATCCATCTGGTCCAGTGTATCATTTAAAGCTCTCGTTTCTTTGGAGATGTTGTGCTTAGAAGACCTATCCAGGGTAGAAAGAGCTAGATTGAAGTCACCAAGTATAAGTGTATTATTATCAAGGTATTTCTTGAGTTTGGTTACTAATTGGTTTAAATATTTGGCAGTTCCCACATTCGGGGCATATATATTGAGGATTGTTAAGTCCTCTTGTTGGATAGATCCTTTGAGTATGAGATAGTGTCCCTCTTCATCTCTCACTATAGTCTTTGGGGTAAATTTTAATTTATCTGATATAAGGATGGCAACCCCTGCTTTCTTTTGAGGACCATTTGAATGGTAAATGGTTCTCCAACCTTTTATTTTCAGGTTGTAGGTGTCCTTCTGTCTAAAATGAGTCTCTTGTAGACAGCAAATAGATGGGTCCTGCTTTTTTATCCAGTCTGAAACCCTGCGCCTTTTGATGGGGTCATTAAGCCCGTTCACGTTCAGAGTTACTATTGATAGATATGAGTTTAGTGTCATCATATCTATTCAGTCCTTGTTTTTGTGGATTGTTCCACTGAACTTCTTCTTAAAGGGGAATTTTAAGAGTCCCTCTTAAAATTTCTTGCAGAGCTGGTTTGGAGGTTACATATTCTTTCAGTTGCTGCCTGTCTTGGAAGCTCTTTATCTCTCCTTCCATTTTGAATGAAAGCCTTGCTGGATAAAGTATTCTTGGTTGCATGTTCTTTTCATTTAGGACCCTGAATATATCCTGCCAGCCCTTTCTGGCCTGCCAGGTCTCTGTGGAGAGGTCTGCTGTTACCCTAATATTCCTCCCCATAAAAGTCAGGGACTTTTTTTCTCTTGCTGCTTTAAGAATCTTCTCCTTATCTTTGGAATTTGCAAGCTTCACTATTAAATGTCGAGGTGTTGAACGGTTTTTGTTGATTTTACGGGGGGATCTCTCTATTTCCTGGATCTGAATGCCTGTTTCCCTTCCCAGATTAGGAAAGTTTTCAGCTAGGATTTGTTCAAATACATATTCTGGCCCTCTGACCCTTTCGGCGCCCTCAGGAACCCCAATTAAACGTAGGTTTTTCTTCCTCAGGCTGTCATTTATTTCCCTTAACCTATCCTCATGGTCTTTTAGTTGCTTGTCTCTTTTTTCCTCAGTTTCCCTCTTTGCCATCAACTTGTCTTCTATGTCACTCACTCGTTCTTCCACCTCGTTAACCCTCGTCGTTAGGACTTCTAGCTTGGATTGCATCTCATTTAATTGATTTTTAATTTCTGTCTGATTGGATCTAAATTCTGCAGTCATGAAGTCTCTTGAGTCCTTTATGGTTTTTTCTAGAGCCACCAGTAGCTGTAAAATAGTGCTTCTGAATTGGCTTTCTGACATTGAATTGTAATCCATATTTTGCAACTCTGTGGGAGAGAGGGCTGTTTCTGATTCTTTTTTTTGAGGTGAGGTTTTCCTTCTAGTCATTTTGCTCAGTGCAGAGTGGCCAAAAACAAGTTGTATTGGGAAAAGGAGAAAAAGAGAGAGAAGGAAAGAAAAGAGAAAAACAAAAAAGAGCAAGAAGAAAAAAAAAAGGAAAAAGAGAAGAAAAAGAAAGAAAAAGAACGGAGAAAAAAGAAAAAAAAGGGGGGGTGGGGTGGGGGAAGCAATCAGAAATCAAGAAGAAAGAAAGAAAGAAAAAAAAGCACAAAACAAAACAAAAAAAAACACAAAAAAAAACAAAAACAAAAACAAAAAAAAAACAAAAACAAAAACCACGGGGAGTATCTTCCAATTCTGTGTACTTTAAGTCCCTTGACTTCCCTTGGAACTGGTCCGTGTCGCTGGTCTTCTGGGGGAGGGGCCTGCTGTGCTGATTCTCAGGTGTTAGCACTTGGGGGAGCTGCTCTGCCCCTGCCTGGTGCAGGGCTCAGTGGGGGTGTTCACCCCGTGAGGCCCCGGGAGGAAGCCACAGTGGCGGGGCCAGCTCTGCAGCCCTGGAGTCAGCTCCCGCAGTAACTCCGGGGCTCTCCGTCTGCAGGGCCTGGGGGCTCCCGGGCGGGGCCGCTGATCTGCTCAGCTCGGGGCAGGAGCGTCCTCGCTGTCCTGGGCCCTCCCGGCCTCTGCCTGTCCCGGGGGAGGCCGGATCCTGGGCTGTGTCCCGGCGCCCTGTGCTCCGGGGCCTGCGCTGTTGGATTCGCAAACCCCCCCCGCAGCCCCCTCCGCGGAGCCGCCGCCCGAGCCCCTCCGAGCTGCTCCGGGTCCCGCCGAGCGCTGCAGCCCTTAGGGAGCTCGGCGCACTCTCCGGGGCGCAGGTGCCTGTTAGTGTCCCAGGGAGCCCGAGGGCATCCCCGCCTTTCTGGGGATCCTGCTCCAATTCCCCGGGAGGCCTTTCCCCCGGGAAGGTCGGTGCAGCTCCTGCTCCTCCGGGACGGGGCTCTCCTGTCCTGGGGACACTCGCCCCGGCCTCAGCCCGGCTCCTCGCGGGCCCCTCCCCCTTGGAGGCCTTTTGTGTCTTTATTTCTTTTTCCCCGTCTTCCTACCTTGATAGAAGCGCGAACTCTTCTCACTGGAGCGTTCCAGCTGGTCTCTCTTTAAATCTCAGGCCGAATTCGTAGATTTTCAGGATGATTGGATGGTTTTCTAGGTAATTTGTTGAGGACAGGTGACTTGGAGACCCTGCTCTGCCGCCGTCTTGCCCCTCCCTCCGAAATTTGATAGATTTAAAGGCATGTTTATTCACAATAATATTAAATCAAAATGGCCTAAACACAGTAATTAATAGATAAAGAACGTAATGTAGGATAACATAGAAAGACCCAAATATATGCTTTCTAAAATCAATCCATTTTAATATAAAGACATAAACATATTCAAAGTAAAAAGATGAAAAGTATATATCATGCAACACTAAAATCAGAAAGCTGGAGTGGACAATATTAATATCAATGAAGTAATCAGCAGAATAAGAAACATTAGAGGGGAAAACATACATTATATAATTATAAGAATATTGATTAATCAAGAGCACATAAATATCCTAATAATCTAATAATAGAGCTAAAGATACATAAAAAATAAATAGACAAATCCACCACTATTATTAGAGATGTTAACATCATTCTTCCAGTATTTGATAGATCAAGTAGACAAAACCAATAAATATAGAGCAGACTTGAACCAACTTGACCTAAATGATGTGTTTAGGACACTGAATCCAGTACAGAAGAATACAAATGTCAACACATTTAAATAATTTAAATCGTGCAGATATTTTCTTTAATATAATGGAATTTTCTTTAAATATAATGTAATTAAATCAGAAACAAGTAACAGAAAGATTTTTGGGAAATCCCCAAATATGTGAAAATTAAACCCCATTCTTCTAAATAACCTGTAAGTCAAAGAAATTAGAAAAATATTTGAATTGAATAAAAAGAAAATACAATATATAAGAACTTTTATCTGGCAGCTGAAAACAAACTTAGAGGAAAATTTTAAGCATTAAATACATCAGAAATGTCTCAAGTCAATAACTCAAGATATCACTTTAAGTAACTACAGAAAAGATCAAATTGAGCACACAGAATGCAGAAGGAAGAAAATAGCAATTTAAGAAATTCTCAGAAAAGAACAACTGAAAAATTCAATGAAACTAACCATAGTTTCTTTGAAAAATTTAATCACATTGAAAAACCTCAAGCCAGATTGATCAAGAAACAAAGTGGAAAAACACAAATAACTATATCAAGAATTAAAGAGGTTATATTTCTAAAGACCCATCAGACATTGAAAAAATACTACAGCAATATTTTTAATAGATTTATATCAATCATTTCAAGAAGATTGTTTCTTAGGTGAAACAGATACATTTCAGGGAAATTAAAAAAAAAACTACCAAAGCCCTCATAAGAAGAAATAGGTAACCTGCCAATTTTGTATCTATGAAAGAAATTGAACATAGAGCTAAAAATCTTCATGCACTGAAAACTTCAGGCCCACTAATAAATTTTATGAAACATATAGGAAACACATAGTATTTCCTATATAGAAATACACATATAGAACACATAGTTCTATACAAACTCTTCTAGAAAATAGAAAAAGAGGAAACACCACATAATTTTATGAAGCCAGAATTACCTTCACACCATGACCAAACCAAGACATTACAAGGAAAGAAAGAGCACAGAATTATGACTTTCATGAACAGATACACAAACATTCTAATAAAATATTATCAAACCTCAGTAACTTACAAAAATATAATAGATCATGACCTTGAGGAGTTTATGCAAGGAATGCAAGTTTGGTTCAAAATCTAAAAATAAAACAGTGCCTTTCATTATATTAATAGACTAAATGAGAAACCCGGTTAATCCTCTTAATATGAGTAAAAATGCTAGTTAATATAATTACAAATTAAACATAATAAAGGTTTTTAAAAACTAGGTATGGATGGGAACTTTTTAAACCCTGATAAAGTTATACAAATAACTTATAGCCTTCATCATACTTAAAGATAAAAGACTGAATGATTTCCTCTCGGAGACTGAGAACAAGATCTGGGTGTCCATGCTCGTCATCTTCCTTCAACTGGAGATACTAGTCAAAGTGTTAAGGCCAGAAAAAATATAGAAGGATGCAAATTAGAAAGAAACAAGTAGAATCATTTTTACTCTTAGGCAGCATTATCAGCTACAGAGAAAATCCCCCAAGAATCTACAATAAAGGTCCTAGAATTAATAAGGAAGTTTGGCAAAGTTGAAAAACGCAGACAAAATATAAAGTATATGTATATCAATATACTTAAATATAAATTTTTACTTTAAAGTAATGATGTTTCAGTAAACATCACTGAAAATCATGGAGCAGGGAATCCCAAGACTCCATCCTTCTATCAAAATAGCTAATAAGCTATCAAAAACTTTCAGAATTGCCATTTGTAGGACTCTGGGACCCAGTATAAAAATGGCGATGATGGTAAAGCTTATGAAGTTCTTGCATTGTGGTACCATGGGGCTGGGGCATTCAAATTACACGTAATTTTATGAAGCCAGAATTACCTTCACACCATTTACCTATCATTTCTCACCTGTCGACTGATGGTAGTCATGAAGGTGACAGCCCACACTCTTGGTGCAGGTTGGTAGCCAAACCCAACAATATGGAGCTTATTTTCAGGGAGTTTTAGTTGAATGTCCCTATCTGGAAGCTATCTGAAAGATCAAAATAAAGGCTTACCTTTGCTTCCCTGACTCAGCCTTCTTGGGGCAGAGGGGGCTTCCTAGGTGGCATTTGCCAAAAAAATATTTAAAGGCAAGAGAATTGTCTACAGTAGCTTGAGACAAGGGATAACAGTTGATGAGGGTTACCTATCACCTTCATCAAGAGGTGAATAGATAACACGCTGTGGAAATATATCCATATATTGGGAAATTTCTCAATAATAAAAAAAATGATCCCCTTACTGTTACAAAATCTGGATACAACACAAGAAATATAAGAAGACCAACAAAAAGAAGGCAGATAGCCAAGGGACCTGGGGACCTGAAGAACAACATGACAGTGAGTTTCTTGGATTTCCTTACTGCTTCCCAACATATCCTAGGCTCAGATCTGCAGAATTCTCCAAAATGGACCTGCCAACAGGTACAAATGAAAAAAAAATCCCAGGGAAAGCCTGTATAGCTGAATTCTAGGATACGATAGTGCCAGCATGTTGTAGAAGATACCATTTGTATCAGCTGAACATCTCCAACCTACTTAGGGGATTATTTGTAGGAAATTGAGACTCCAAACCTCTTGTATAAGGAATCACAGTCAAAGTAGTTCATAGATTCTGCTCACTGTAGATGTACATTTCTTGTTTTTGCAGGAAAAGTGTGCCCCTGACCACCCTGTTTAGTCTGCTTAGCGCACAGCCCACAACAGGTGACCAGAACAGTTAACACAACTGTTGTTTGGTGGGCACTCTGTCATTCTTATTTCTATTAATGACCACCACATCACAATATATTTAAAATTCATATTGGAAAATTGTAGATAACATCAAGTTATACATTTTTAGGGGCCATCAGAGTTTTTATAGAACTTTGAGATAAATTGAGGCCAGTGATCTGAAAGGTGTGCCTTAGTTTTGTTTTTTAAGATTTTTATTTATTTATTTGAGAGAGAGAGAGAGAGAGAGAGCATGAGAGGGGAGGAGAGGAAGACAGAGAGGGAGAAGCAGGCTCCCTGCAGGGAGCCTGTTGCGGGGCTTTATTCCAGGACCCTGAGATCATGACCTAAGCTGTAGGCAGATGCTTAAGGTGACTGAAGGTGTGCCTTAGTTTTATTTGCTACAATAATTTTGTTTTACATTTCAGTCCTATAAGGGAAACTATATTAAAGAATGCGTATGAGTCTTTTAGTGGAGAGTTCTTAATTTTAAAATAATAAAACTTAAAAAAATAAAATAATAAAACATCGTTTCCTTAAAAAAATGTGTGTAATTACCATAGTAACCTTGTGTTGCAGATTGAATTGCTTATAACTGTCAATAGCTCCACTTACCATTTCATGAAGCCACAGTGAATCTGACAGTTTTTTTATGTGAGAGCTTCTTAGGATTGCAACAGGCTACAGAGAAGTGATGTTTAATGAAACGGAGTTTTGTTTCAGAAAATGAAATATTGGTAAGTGGTTCCCAAAGGCAGCTGACAAAGTAAGGATGATCACATCATGACACATGTATTTAGCACACAATTATGACATAACATTTAAAATAAAAACTTTTATTTAAAATTTTACTGAAATGTGGGGTGCCTGGGTATCTCAGTCAGTTAAGTGACTGGCTCTTGATTTTGGCGCAGGTCATGATCTGAGGTTTGTGAGACCAAGCCCTGTGTTGGGCTCCACGCTCATCAGTCAGATTCTGCTTGAGATCCTCTCCCTTTCCCTCGGCCCCTCCCTTCCCGACCTCTCTGTAAAATAAATAAATTAATCTTTTTTTAAAAAAAACCTTTATTTAAATGTAAAAATCTTAACTGCAATTTAAGTCTACTTTGGGTGCTAATGTCTCCCTTGAAACACTGATACAACCTTCTTGTTTCAAGTAACCTGAAGATTGAATAATAATTGAAAATCTACAAATAGATTTAAAAGCAGTAATGTTTTTCTTCATGCTTGCACAAAGAATAAATTCGAGTCCAGTTCTTTTCAAAAGCATGTGACCATAAGTGGATCTTTCCCTCTATGGAACTTCTATTATTAATGCAAATAAGAATGCCACAAAAGGCAAATAGAAATTTCTCAGAGCTCCCACAAGAGACCTGAACTAGCATCATCAAGGCACTTTCCTCCTGGGTCTTGGCAGAGATGTAGAGAAAGTCTCGATACCATTTAAAGCCCTCAGAATCCAAAGCTCTTCACAGCGTGGTGAGTCTAAGACCACTGCAGCTTGCACTGGGAAGACAATGGGCGCTGTGGCCCAGGGGTGCTGGGGGAGCCAGCTTGGTGACACATCAGGCACAGATGTGATCCTACAGCCTGGGGCTCACCTCCCATTTAGTCCTGGCTATGAGTCTGGAAGCAGTTGGGTAATCTGTGCCCATTCACTTGTAGGTTTGGAGAGTGGGTTCTTCACATCCATTCAGTACCTGAATCTTTCTTTTGTACTTCTTCCTATTTTAGAATCAGTGAAGAATTTCTTTCCACATTCCATCCCATCAGAGGCTACTGAGCCAAGGTAAGTGTCTTCTCTCAGAGCATCACCTTCTAACTATGCAGGCAGGTCTCTTTCAGACTCCCCCTTTCCCCCCGCCACCACAGCAATGTTTAAATCCTACATATTTAATACTGTTGTCATGTCCCTTGTGCTCACCCCCAATTCCCATCAATTGGTCAGAGTGATACTCTCATCTGTCAAGTACAGCCAGGCATGCAGTGAGCAGAGAAAACACCCTGCAGCTTTTGAGGGACATCTCTTGGTGTTGGATCAGAAATAGGTACCCCAGATGCCAACCCCAACCTGCAGATCCTGACCATGCCTCCTGGGGTCCTTATGCTGCAGCCTCCTCCTAGTAATTCATTTATGAAGAGGTTACAAAAACACTGTATTCTTGGCAGGGATGCGGGTTATGTTTTTCATCAAATTTTAATTACCAAAACACACAATTGCAGAGAATCCAGACAAAATTAAGGGAAAATGCATACGCAGCAGGCATAAGAATGGAGAAAGAAGCTAAGATGTTTGATTGTAAATCAATAGTAAAAATCTGCTATGAGGGGAATAAGTTTGAGTTAACTCTAAAGGAGTAGAAACTATTATGAGTGAAAGGAATCTTATGGTAAAATAATACATTGACAATAAATATGGCCAGTTTCTCTTACTAGTATGCAATAATTAGTACCTACATACTCTTCCTTTAGTTGGTGAGAAATAGGAAAAATCTTTGTTTCTTCTTTCTTTTCTTTTCATTTCTTTTCTTTTTTCTTTTTTTCTTTTCTATTCTTTTCTTTTCTTTCCTTTTTCTTTTCTTTTCTTTCTTTTTTCTTTTCTTTTCTTTTTTCTTTTCTTTTCCTTCCTTCGTTCCTTCCTTCCTTCCTTCCTTCCTTCCTTCCTTCCTTCCTTCCTCCCTCCCTTCCTTCCTCCCTTCTTTTCTTTCTGTCGAGCTTCCTCTAGGAATGTAGAGTTCCTTGTGTAATTTGTGAACAGACATGTCTAAATGTGTCTCTTTGTTTCTTTATCAAACATTGTAAATGGGGAGATTGTCCTCTTGTGTGTCTTCAAGTGTCTTCTATGAGGGTGTCTTCCAGCTAGCCTCTCGATCCCTGGTTTACCAGCTGAGTCCCATGCAAATCCATCTCCACACATCAAAGCCAGGGTGAAATATGAGGATGTATTCAGCAACTATTTATTGTCTGTATTATAGGACAATTTTTAAATGCCTTAATATTTCATATGGAGGTCTCTGTCATCTGGCACTTGACACTATTTCTCTGTCTCTTTCTCTCTCCATGCCTTTGCTACTCATTCATTCTCTCATAATTTTCCCACCCACACAGCAAATAGGCTTTAATCAGCTGTTTCCCTGAAAATGCCAGGCTGTTTCATACTCTTAGGTCTTTGTTCACTCTGATTCATCTGCCTTAATGTCTCATTACCCCACTTATTTATGTTTCAAGTCTTAGTCCAATGATTGGCTCTGCTCTGATCCAGTTACCAAGGATTTCTATATGTTTATTTCTGGTTTTGTGTGTGTGTGTGTCTGAATATGTATCTATGTCATATTGAATATCTATGTCATATGAATCCATATTTGGATTCATCTCTTATAGCTGATGCCTATGATGAAATTTCAGTAGAATTAGAGGATATTTCCTAAAATAGACATATTAAATATAAAAACATGGTAATGAGCCTCAAATCTGGTATTCTTATCTTTATGTGAGTCAGTCTAGGGGGTCAGGTCATGCATTTACCATCAGACAAGCCTCAGCTTGGCTGTAAGGCTGATCTCATCACCCTGTAACTCGGAAATGTTTCTTGTTCTGTCTAAACCAGTGTCTTCTGGGGAATTAGAATACAATACCTCAGTAGTATTGTTTTGTGGATTCAATGGGATATTGTATGAAAAGTACTTAATAGTGCGTAAACTTCTCAGCACCTACTAAGTGCTCAGTAAATTATTAGAGAATATTCTGGACTGATTGCTCAAGATTCACATTAAGACAAATCAAAACACTACTCTGCCAAATTCTTGCCCATTGCCGTTTCTTCAACTCTGAGGAAATGCCTGTAAACATGTCACATTTTCCCCATCTTAGTAAATGGGGTCCCTTCCATGTAATAAGCCATATATTTCAGATTCCTCTTATATTTCTCTCTTTCCCTTATCTTCCATATTCAACCCATCAATTACAATTAAGGATTCCTCTAAAATGCATCAGAAATCTACCCACCTCCCTTAAACCACTGTATTTAGGGCTACTGCCACCTTCTCTGAATAGTCTGCAACCAGGCTCCCTACCACTCTTGCTGACAGTTACCTTTGCATCATAAATCATAAACCATACTGTGCCCCTACCGAGCTTTAGCTCTTCTCATGCTTCTCATTGTATTGAGATCGCCATTCAGAGCTCTTATGACCTCCAGGGCCCTGCCTACCTTTCCCACTTCTTGTTTCCCTTCCCTGGGGAAACACAGTTCTATGGTGGCACCCCATTTCAGGCAGCACTGTCACTCCTCAGCAACTCAAAGGGCTGGGGCCCTGGAACCCTGCTCTCCCTAGGTCACCTCCTCAGAGGTCAGAGTGAACTTCCCCAATCATATTCGTATCACTTTCTGTTCTGTAATCTTCATAGAAACTGTCTCAGATTTTATTATACATTTCTTTTTGCTTGCTTATTTTAGAAACTCTCCTCCAAGAGACTCCCAGCCCACCCTCGAGGACTTAAAATTCCCTGGGAGCAAAGCCAGTGTTTGTTTGATCTCCACTCTGCTTGGCTCACAGCAGCTCCTCTCCTCATTCCTGTTAGCCCCAGCTCCCTTCCTAATGCCCTAATAACAGGGGGCAAGACCCCTTTGGGGTCTTTCTCATTTGTTGTCATTGACAATTCACAGAAAATTTCATTCACATTTTTTCATTTGGGTTTTGATCCATGGCAACATAAGCTGAATGAATATTAATATTCACATTACAGAAGATAAAATTGGGTTTCAGAGAGGATAAGATGTTGAGATCATATAGCAGACCAGGGCAGACCTGGTACTTGACGGAGGTCCAGGTCTTTAATGCTGAAAGCCTAACTCTCCTGATCTCAGTCTCATGTACCTCACGTGATCATCATCATCATCAGATCATGACGGCTGTACTCCATCTCCATGGATGGTCTAGAGAAAGGATTTTATGATATGTGAGGGGTAAATGAGTCATAAGGAAGAACTTCCAAAGTGCTGCATAGACATGGACCAGGAGTGCCATGCATATCCTTTGGAATTGACAGTGGTAACATGCAACATGGAGCCTGGATACTGTTTAATTTGGGGTTGGTTGTGAAGGCACTGTAGAATACTAGAACATGGGCGTTGGCCACAGACTTCGATGTGATTCCTGCCCTGTGACCAGTGGGAAGTTGGTAAGTTGCTTAATGTCTTTCCAAGACTCAGTTTCTTTATCACTAAAATGGGTATAATAACACGTCAAGAGGCTATGTAAGAATTAAATTACGTTAGAGCACAATGTACCCAGTGTGTGGTCTAGCCTATAATATATTATGAATAAGTGATATCTGCTACTAATATTGTTAGTCAGAGAGGCAAAGGATGGAAGATTCTAACTGGACCATGGACTCTGACCAAGTGATTTCTCCCCCCCCCCCCCCCAGGAGAGCTAAGTCCTGTATCTCCAGTATGGAAGTGGAGAACCAGACCCAGGTCACCAAGTTCATTCTGGTGGGGTTTCCTGGGAACTGGGGCATGCGGGTAGCAGTGTTCCTGATGTTCCTCATGGCCTATATTCTGACAGTGGCTGAAAATGTGGTCATCATCCTGCTGGTGCAGCAAAACCGGCCACTGCACAAGCCTATGTACTTCTTCCTGGCCAACCTGTCTTTCTTGGAGACCTGGTACATCTCTGTGACTGTGCCTAAATTACTATTTAGTTTTTGGTCTGTGAACAACAGTATCTCCTTCACTCACTGTATGATACAACTTTACTTCTTCATTGCCCTCATGTGCACAGAATGTGTGCTCCTGGCTGCCATGGCCTTTGATCGTTATGTAGCCATCTGCCGTCCACTCCACTACCCCACCATTATGAGCCATGGGCTTTGCTTCCGCTTGGCTCTTGGTTCCTGGGCCATTGGCTTTGGCATCTCCTTAGCTAAGATCTACTTTATCTCTCGCCTCAGTTTCTGTGGCCCCAATGTCATCAATCACTTCTTCTGTGACATCTCTCCAGTACTTAACCTCTCCTGCACAGACATGTCTGTAGCTGAGCTGGTGGACTTTGTCCTGGCATTGGTCATCTTTCTCTTCCCCCTCTCTATCACTGTTCTGTCCTATGGATGCATCCTGGCCACTGTTCTACGCATGCCTACCGGAAAGCAGAAAGCGTTCTCTACTTGTGCCTCCCACCTTGTGGTGGTCACCATCTTCTATTCAGCCACGATTTTCATGTATGCCAGGCCCCGAGCCATCCATGCCTTCAACATGAACAAAGTGATTTCCATCTTCTATGCTATTGTCACCCCTGCACTCAACCCTTTCATTTATTGCCTAAGGAACAGAGAGGTCAAAGAGGCTCTGAAGAAACTGGCCTATTGCCAAGCTATCTGATCAGACTAGTCACTTACTAGTAGAAGTAAGAATTATTAGAATTTGATTTGGTGCCCTCCTTCCATCCTTGGTACTTTCTCCTTTAATGCCTGAGCTTATGATACACATGTTAATATGACATCACCACATCCACATCAGCCACAGGCTGTTGGCTATGTTGTGAGGTCTGCATTGGCACATGTGGTCTGTGGTCTAAGGGCATAGCCCTTGTAGAGAGAATTCTCTTTGGCTGGAACCTAAAATAGGGTTTTGACAATGTGAGTAAATCCCTAATGGAGTGAAGTGGGTGAGCAAGTTGGTAGCATCTGAATGAGCTGTTTGGGGATCTAGCAAGCATTAAAGGTTGTGGGCCAACAGATTTGGGATGGCTTCCTGACTAAGACAGAGGTAGCAGCGTCCTCAACAATCCCATCCTGGATGTTGTGCTGGCAGCCAATCTCAGTAGAGACTGTTCCTCTAGTCCGCCCAACATTTTTTGTAAGCAGCCGGTTCCTTGCATTGCAACATCTCTTCTTCAGGTAGCTAGAGTGCATTCTGTTATCTGTACGTGAACTATACCTAATAAAATTGTAATTTGTCTTCCGACATCACTGATACTGTGGCTTTGTATTGAATTTCATATTTCCCTTCTAGATATTACAATATGTTTGTATCATCTAGTGGATGAGCAAAAAATAAGTGGTAAATAAATAAATATTAGCAAACATATTATTTGCTGAAGGAAACTTTAATCAACTTTTCTTCTCCCTCCTCTTCAATCTACTTTTACTCCCCCTGGCTGTCATTTCTCAGAATACCATCTCAAATACAAGCAACTGGTCCAAGTTCAGTATTTGACAGATTCCCGTACCATACCAGAGTGACTCTCAGCTCTCCTACTTGTTTATCTGATACCCTGCTGTGAACACTAGACTTTCTGATCAAATGTGCCACACATGCACAGAAGGGTATAGATGTGCCCACTCTTGATTCAGTTTTGTCAATGACAAAGGGAGCTATACTTTAAGCTGCATTCAATATAACATGGTAGTGTCAGCAGAAACTTTTATATATTTATTTTTGAAAGACTTTATTTAATTCATGAGAGACACACAGAGAGAGAGAGAGAGAGAGAGAGAGGCAGAGACACAGGCATAGGGAGAAGCAGTCTCCTTGCAGGGAACCTGATGCAGGACTCGATTTCAGGACCCCGGCATCATGACCTTAGCCAAATGCAGATGTCAACTGCTGAGCCACCCAAGTGCCCCTCAGCAGGAATTTAAACCTTCCATTAGAACAGTTGAAAACAGAATGGCTTTTAGCATTTTCACATCTTTCACCTGAAAACAAATAATAATTTCAAAAATGTTCTCTCTCTCTCTCTTTGTTTTTTTTTTTTTAAAGTAAGAGGCATTAGGTATGATTCTTTGCTGGATTTTACAAACTTTCAGAACAGAACCTTACAAGGTAAATCACAGACAGTGGGTTGCAGAAGTTAAAAGCCCAGGTCTCCTGAGCCCTGGATCTGTCCTTAGCTCATGGGATCTTTCTTGAGAGAAAACATGCTTTTTCAGCAGAGTGTAGAAGGTAAGGATGTAGGGGTTTAGTTAGAATCATCAATTGTGGGGATCCCTGGGTGGCTCAGCAGTTTAGCACCTGCCTTTGGCCCAGGGTGTGATCCTGGAGACCTGGGATCGAGTCCCATGTCAGGGTCCCTGCATGGAGCCTGCTTCTCCCTCTGCCTGTGTCTCTGCCTCTCTTTCTCTGTGTCTCTGTCTCTCATGAATAAATAAAATCTTAAAAAAAAAAAAAGAATCATCAATTGCTGTACCTGGAGAAACTGTTAATAAAATAAAAATGGACAAATGTAGGATATATTCCTCAGGAAAGCAAAGAAACAAAGATAAAATGCAAGCCTACCTTATTTTAGAGAATAAACATATGAAAGGAAATGGCTCTCATAAAGGAAATTATTTAATGTTTGCTCCTGGAACATGTTTTGGTTTCTTGATGCAATAAAGAAGCGATTATACCTATATTTCCACTTAAAGCAAAACATAAAAAGAAACATGATTATTTTCTGAGATAATTCAGATGAACCAATCACGGTATCACAATCTAATAGGGCAGTGAAATGCGTGCATTGAAAAACAGGAAGTAGTGAATGGGAGATAAAAATTACCAACTTGCTATTGATGACCTGAGTTCTAGTCCTGGGTATGTCTTGTCCTGTGATGTGGGACAAATCATCTAAACTCTCTGAAACACTGATAATTTATATGTAAAACAGAAATAATAATAATGCCTGCCTTGTCTCCCTTCCACGATAGTTATGAGGATAAATCGACATGATTCAAAAGACTTTCATTCAGGGTCACCTGGTGGCTCAGTGGTTGAATGTCTGCCTTCGGCTCAGGGTGTGATCCCAGAGTTCAGGGATCGAGTCCCACATTGGGCTCCCTGTGCTTGGGGGTAAGCAGCCACCATGTAGACTTTGGTAGTCAAGTTTTAACAGTTTATTTGGAGACCAAGCCTCAGTATTGATTTTTGACCAACCAAGCCATAATGGAGTTCATCAAATCAATGAAAATGTATTTTTATAAAAAAACATAAAAACTTGTATTTAGGAACAAATGGCAGACAATATATTTGTACATACAAAATGCATACATAATACACATAATGTAATGGGTTGAATGGCGGCTCCCAGAAAGATTTGTCCCATCCTCAAGCTGGAATTTGTGATTATGAGCTTATTTGGAAAAGGGCCTTGGAAATGTAGTTAAGGATCTCAAAATGAAACCATCCTGGATTATCTGTATGGGCCCCAAATCCAATGACAAGTTTGTCATAAGACAAAGAAGGGGAGAAGGCAGAGGTAAAGGCCATGTGAAGATGGATATAGCTCGGATTTAAGCTTCCACAAGCTTCCACAAGCCTAGAGATGCTTGCAGCCACCAGAAACTGGCAGAGCAAGGACTGATTCTCCCCTAGGGCTTTCGAAGGAAGTATGATTTTGGACTTCTGGCCTCCAGAAAATAAATTTGTTGTTTTAAGCCACCAGGTTTGTTGTGATTTGTTATGGCAACCCTAGGAAACCAATACGCATACCCGTTTGGGTGGCAGTAAGCACTATGGTGTGTGTGGGCAAACATGGAAGAGTAATAACAAGCTCTGGTGGAGATTTGACATTTTTAATCAGATGGTTACAAAAGCCCTCCCTGAGAAAGTCAAGTCTGAGCAAATAGAATGTTGCCAAATGTTTTTGACTAATACTGTACAACAGACAAAGGTACAGAGTTTAGAGCCCCATATGGTTAGAGGTCAGCTTGCAGAGGCTGATGGGATGTTGCAATTTTGCAGCCTAGTTAGAGAAATTGAACCAAAGCTTATATGCAAACAGTTCATCAGGCTTATGTCTAACTTAGTAATTATTTGGCTGTTCTTTTACTGACAGACTATATAAATTTCTGTTCTTTGGTGCTGTTGGAACAATCTCATTTGTCCTTTCTCTGCTGTTTGCCTTGCTAACAGGTTGAATTAATACAGGCACATGTCTGTTATTTGTCAGAGACTAGATTTGGGGCAGTGGGCAGGGTAGGGCAAGTGGCAAACAAGCAGCATGGTGGTAGCATGTGACCTAATAGTTTAGAATCAGCCCTCTGGGAAGGTCTAGGAGGAGGTAGCATTTTGCACAAAACCTGAATGAAGAGAGGGAGCCAACCATGACAAGCAAAGCATAGTGACGGAAAAGTACAGGCTCTGGCTTGAAGCTAGTTCCTGTTGCTTAAGTGTGGGCAAAATAATTATACCTATTTCATTGTCTCATTTAGAATATTAAATAAATACAGGAAAAGTACTCAGATTAATGCTTGGCACAGAGTAACTGCTCAGTAAAGCACTTATTTTATTTCATTTTATCTTTATTAGGGTGAACGTTTTATAGGCAGGACGACCATTGAATTGCGGAAGCCTGTAGTGAGAGCCAGAGTAGCGTGTTCTGTGAAGAAGGCCAAAGCTGGCCTATGGAACAATCATTTCAATATTGGACATTTATGCATTGAAGTGGAAATAATTAATGGGATGTTTATTGTGATGTTGTTTATAACAGAAAAATTGGAAAAAGAAAGAAAGAAAGCCCAGTGTGTGAAAAAATAGAGTTAGATGGAGTGAAATATTGCCTATCCTTACAATGGAAAATATTGTAGCTAAAAAAAAAAATGACATGGAAAGTGGCTCATGATAAAGTACCGAGAAAAAAAATCATTTGCAAATAAATGATTACAAAAATGGTGTACACAAGGATCCCATAACACATGCGCATATGGCATATGTGTACTTCCGTGAGAAGACAGAAAAGGAGGTAGAATGAATAAGATTTACGATGCAGAGGAGAAAGTAGATGGTCAAATAGTCATCAAATGAAGTTTTAAGAGCCCTGCAGTGTTTGAGAGAACCGAGGAGGCTGCTTCCCCTTGAAGCTGCTTCTCCTCACATGATGCACTAGAGATCCTACATCAGGGTCAGTGAGTGGTAAGGGTGCCTGAGTGGCTAAGTCAGTTCAACGTCCAACTTTTGATTTTGACTTGGGTCATGATCTCAGGGTCTTGGGAACAAGCTCCAAGTCAGGCTCTACACTCAGCAGGGAGTCCGCCTGAGGATTCTCTCATTCTCTCTCACTGCCCCTTCTCCTGCTCTTTCTCTCTCTAAAATAAATGAATAAATAAATCTAAAAGAAAGTTCAATGTGTGGTAAATCTATACAGGGTGATTTTGCTTTTTTACTTTTGTTCACTGCTGGATTCTCTTGAGGTCCAGAAGTATCAATGGATTGGACCAGTTATGACCCTATAAGTCTATATGTAGGGAAAAGTTACACCGAACTATGAAATTTAGGTCATTTAAGATTTCTGATGTATGACAGAGCGTGCACAAAGGTTGGCTCTGGTTTCTATGATATTAAAAATTTTGAAACCTCAAACAGCAATGCGAAGCTTCTGGATCAAAGCAACTTCATCAACCTTGCCTTTTGCTAGGAAGGTTGTCATGGTAACAGTAGGGCTCAGAAGAAGAGCAGGCTAATACAGCAATTACAACTCTGCATAAAACGTATTTAACACTTGGAGCAGTTCCCTTTTGAATCATGGTTAGCCTGGGACATTGAAAGATTCCTTATGTGCTGAAGACCATGTGGTCAATAATAATTTAATAAGGGAAAAAAATCTGGAGGAATAGGCACAAAATGTAAAAAGTGTTTGTCTAGGAGCATGTGGATTGCAAATGTTTGTCTTCCTTCTCCTTTTTCACTTTTCTCATATTTTCTACTTTTTTGCTGCATAAAAATGCTGTATTATTTGTTTCTAAGATAAAATAATTCCTCCAAATTAAAATGCTGCTGTGCCCCCTGCCATACTGCTCTTTACAACAGTGTTTTCCTCCACCATCTGCAAAGACGCGGCCCTTAGCTTGGTCAGCGGCCCTCATGCTCCTGCATCTGCTTCCTCCCTCAGCACCTGCTTCTCCAGCGTCTCTGCCCGGGACTCACACCCAGCACTTTATGTTCTTAAACCTCTCGTAGTTTCTACAGTACAAAATTCAGGCACCCCATCTTTGTTCTGGTGATTTCCTAGGCTTACAACATCTTTCTCCAGCTTTAAGATTAGTGTTTTTGTTTTTATTTTCTCCTCATTCAACATAGACATCTCCTCCTCTAGGAAGATTACTAGCTAGTGGCTTCCTTTTCCTGCCTGAGTCACAGTCAGCTGCCCTATATTCTCTTCTCTAAGCTCAAAGGAGCAGAGATTGTGTCTCACTCATCTCTGTGTCCCTAGAGTCTACATAGCACCCGGGATGTAGTTGGTGCGGCCGAGAATAATGAATGGAAATAAGAAGTTTCCCAGGACCATGCATGGTATTTTTCTCCAACTATTCTAAATATATTCAAAAGGTTCCTTAAGAATCCCAAAGGTTGGGGCGCCTGGGTGGCTCAGTCGGTTGAGCATCTGACTCTTGGATCTGACTCAGGTGGTGATCCTGTGGGTTGTGATCTCATGAGTGGTAGGATCAAGCCCCATGTCGGACTCTGTGCTCAGTGGGGAGTCTGCTTGAGATTCTCTCCCTCTGTTCTTCCTTCCGCCACAAAAATAAATGAATCTTAAAAGAAAAAGAATCCCAGAGATCTACACATTCTGTAGCTATTACCAACAGTCTATGAGTTATTTGCATTAGATGCTATAACACTTATTCACCAGATTTCAAAGCTTTTTAAATCCTCAGCAAATGTGTAGCATGCTACTAGAATAGGAATTGGGAACTGCCACTGTTGCTGAGCAGAAACATTGGGTTTACTGGCAGAAAAGCTGTAGTGTCTGCTTCTAAAATCCAAGATATTCAAATTCATCCTTTTAAAATTCCTTCATAACCCACATGAGTAGAGCTGACCCCAATTTTCTCCAGTTGTTATCCAGTCATTATCTTTGATTTCATTTTTTTTTCTTTGTCCTCCATTCCGTTCCATCCTTCACTGCATTCCCTGCCTGATGTGCTCCATCACCGTGGCCATCATTCACCTTTAAGCTGTCATAAACCCTCATATGAATGTGCTGGCATAGCCCCTCAGCCTTTTTCCATCCTCCTGTTTTCACCAAACAGCCACACTCCACACCCTGTATTTTTAAAAATCATGTTATTGAGGTATAATTGACATGTAAAGAGCTGTACATAGTTACTGAATACAACTCGACGAGTTGGGGTTGAGTAGACACCCGAAAGTATACCACCGTCATGGCCATAGACATGTCCATCACCTCCTAAGGTTTCCTTTCACCCACCCCCTTTATCACTGTTATTATTATTAATGTTATTTTTGTAACAATATAAGAGAATTTAACATAAGATCTATCTCAAAAACTAAGTGTACAATGCAGTATTGTTAGCTATGGGCACTGTCCTTGTACTAAATGTCCAGAATTTATTTTTGTGGCATAATTGAAATGTTACACCCTTCGACTATCACCTCCCCGTGTCTCTTGTCCATCACCAATGTCCTCTCCGCTTCTGTGAGTTTGTCTGTTATATTCCATACACATATGAGATCATGCAGCCTTCCTGTGAGTAGATGTAACGTCAAAACACAGCTCTGATCATGAAACTATAGAAAAGTCTTTAGTTTTGTTTCATTATCTGGTAAATGAAGGGCACAGACCTTAGTTGGTAATTCGATATCCTCCACTGTCTGCTTTAACATACTTTTTATTTTGTGATATAACAAATCAAACCCCTAGCCCAAAATTAATCTAAAATACCCCAATTCCCTTGGAGGCCAATGCTGATTTCTGTAGCTGAAAGTAGTATCTGCACCCTCTGAATGTTCTCATTTTTTACTTCTATTATGGTTTTTTAAAAAAAATTTTGTCTTATTTTATGTCTTATATATCTGTCCAGTTTTAAAAGTGGGAAAAAAATCTATGATTTTCTATCATTTATTTCACAAATTATAAATGTTAATAGGCTCCCTGTTCTTTTTTTTTTTTTAAGATTTATTTATTTATTTATTCATGATAGACGCAGAGAGAGAGAGGGGGGCGGGGGCAGAGACACAGGCAGAGAGAGAAGCAGGCTCCATGCCCCGATAGGCTCCCTGTTCTGATTATTCATTTCTCCAACTCACTTTTTTTTAAAAAGTTGAGTTTTTCAAGCAATGTTTATTTGGTGTTGGTACCATCTAGTGGGAAGTATGAGTAATGCTCAACAATTAAATCGGCCTTTGGAGAGCTAGTTCTACGCAGGGCTTCAAGATCATCTGGTCTAATACTCTTCATTATACAAATAACAAAACTGAGATTTTGAAAATTTAAGCAGTTCCTCGCAGTATGCATATGGCTGAGCACCTATTATGTGAAATGCACTTACATGGGATACTAAGAATAAAAAAACATGCTTCCTATCTCACGTAATTAACCACCAATACAGTGACATAAAATATTAATATGTAAAAGGTAGCAATAAAATATTTGAATCCTTCAATATGAGTGAAAACCACTTAGTAAAATGTACAAAGATCTCTGTCAGATTTAGAAGAATAAGAAAAATGTCCTAAGAGCACAGTGCATTAAATAATAAAGTTTCTAGAAGAGGTGGGATTTGTGCTGAATCCTGAACACCGTGTGCACAAGGATTCAGACAGCTATGGGATCAAGAAAGGAGCATTTAGTGCGATGGAAAGGATAGAACAAAGACCTGTTTAGGGGACATTGAGCATAAGAATAGGGGAGGTAATAACAGAGAATTAACTGCTTTAAGTGGAATGGAGGCTGGTTTAAATAAGATACAAAGAAGTACTTTCAATCAATTTGGTGTGAGAAGATAAACAACAAACCGATAAACTGAATCACTAAATTGAATCGGTCTTGGGAATGTACTCAAAGGCATAATCTGGGAATTTGGAATTTAAAGTCTTTTAAATAACAGCAGTTAGATTCAAAAATTACATATAAAGAATAAAATAAAAGGGCACCTACATAGCTCAGTTGGTTGAGTGTCTGACTCTTGATCTCAGCTCAGGTCTTGATCTTGAGGTTGTGAGTTCGAACCCCACATTGGGCTCCATACTGAGTGGAGCCTACTTTTAAAAAAAATGGAATACATTAGAAAGGCAAATATCCTAATGTTTTATGAAAGTGCACTTGTAGCTTAGAATGAGATTCACTAGAGTATAACACATTGATTCAAAGATGTTGCATCTCAAATAACCCAAAGGAAGATAAAAATGGTGTGCTTTAGAAAATTGTTAGATGATTCACGAAGTAGCCCTGATGACAGATGCTGATGTTAAAGACACAGGTGGAGAGTTGGAGTAAAATCTGGTGGGTGAATTTATGCCAACATGGATGGACTGAGAGGGTATCATGCGAATACTTGAATCACTATATCATGGATCTGAAGCTAATGTAATGTATGTCAGCTGTACTCAAATACAAAAATTTTTCAAAAAGTTGGGGCATGAAATTGAGTTGGAGAAGTATTATGTCTAAAATATCATATGTGACTTAAATAAGTGTAATTAAATAAGTTACATAACATAAAAAGAAAGGAAAAGATAGCTAAGCTCTTTGCTTTCTTTTTGCCTTATTGAGATTATTTTTTATTTTGTCTTGATGATTTCCTCTATGTTCTATACTCGCATTTCTACGACATATGTGCCTTTTATAATCAGAAGGATGCACGATTTCAAAAGTGAATATAGCAAAAGGCTCTTTGCATTTCATTTTTTAAAAGAGTTTATGCACTTACCATAGTTTAAAATTGAAGAGTGGGTGAAAATGTTTGCTTTGCTTCTCCGTGTCTTGGGAATGAATTTGGCTTCCTGGGAGATATAATGGTGCAAAGTGACAGACATAAATCCAATTTTATTATTTTTCTCATACATTTAGTGGTTTCAGTACATTTGTCGTACAACCCATCTTTGCATCACTGATTTGACATACTACTTTCATCATGAACACAATCCAATATATATTTGTTTATTTACAATCTTTTTATTCTGATCCACTGGCACATCTCCCTAGCCAAGCACCAGTAACACATGGTTTAATTACTGTAATTTTGTGAAGTTTGAAAATACGAAAACATCAGTTATCCTCAACTCTTCTTTTTTTGTCATTTTATTTTATCATGATAAGTGTACTTACTCTTTAATCCCCATCCCCTATTTCCGGCATCCTCCCACCCACCCTCCACTCTGGTAACCATCAGTTTATTCTCTATAGTTAAGAGTCTGTTTCTTGGGTTCCCCCCCCCCCTTTCTTCTCGCCTTAGCTCATTTTTGTTTCCCAAATTCCATATATGAGTAAGATGATACGATATTTTCTTTCTCTGGCTTATTTCACTTAGCGTTATACTCTACCTCTAGCCATGTTGCCACAAATGGCGTGATTTCTTTCTTTTTATGACTGAGTAATATTCCATTGTAGATGTATACCACAGTCAGTGGACACTGGGGCTGCTTCCATAGTTTGGCTATTGTAAATATACAAAATGTCTTTCCATTTCTTTGTGTCATCTTCAGTTTTTTTTTTCATTTTTTATAGTTTTCAGAGTACAGGTCTTTCAGCTCTTTAGTTAAATTTGTCCTAGATATTTTATTTTTTTGTGTGTGTAGTTGTAAATAAGATTCTTTCCTTAATTTCTCTTTCTGCTGCTTCATTATTAGTGTATAAGAACGCAACAGATTTCTGTGCATTGATTTTGTATCCTGTGAGTCTGCTGAATCCATTTATCAGTTCTAACAGGTTTTGGTGGAGTCTTTAGGATTTTTCTATAGGGAGTATCATGTCATCTGCAAATAATGAAAGTTTTACTTCTTCCTTACCAATTTGGATGCCTTTTTTTCCCTTTATGTTGTCGAATTGCTTTGGCTAGGACTTCTAGTACTATGTTGAATAAAAGTGACAATAGAAGGACAACCTTGTCTTGTCTTGTTCCTGACCTTAGGGGAAACACTCTCAGTTGTTTACCATTGAGTATGATGCTGTCTGGAGGTTTTTCATATTATGTCGAGGTGTGTTCCCTCTACACCTACTCTGTTGAGCGTTTTTATCATGAATGGATGTTGTACTTTGTCAAGTGCTTTTCATGCATCTATTTGAAATGATTGTAGGAGTTTTATCCTTTCTCTGATTGATGTGACATATCATGCTGTTTCATGAATATCGAACCACTCTTACACTGAGGAACAAATCCCACTTGATCATGGTGAATGATTTTTTTAATGTATTGTTGTATTTGACTTGCTGACATTTTATTGAGGATTTTTGCATCTGTGTTCATCAGAGGTATTGGCCTATAGTTCTCTTTTTTTGTGTTGTTTTTTTCTGGTGTGGATATCAGGGTGATACTGGCCCTCATAATTCTTCTTTTATAGAATTCATGCTTTTTACCTTTCCATATGATTTTAGTGATTCATGCTTTTTACCTTTCCATATGATTTTAGCATCACCCTATCCAGTTAGAAAAAAAAAATCCTATTGCTGCTTGGAGATTGCACCATGTTTATTGACTTGCTTTGGGGAATTGGCAAATTTCTCATGCTCAGTCTTCCTGTTCAATAATATTGTAAGTTATTCTATTTGATTAAGTTTGCTGCACTAATAAGTGCTTTAAAGATTTTTCTTCATGGAGTGCTTACACATTGTGCTAACTTTTTCAGATACTATGGAGTTTTAATTTTCCTATTTTATTAGTATTTTCTATTTTTTAATTGTTCAGAAAATAATGCCTATATTAGTTCTACTTTTTAAAATTATTTTCCTTGAGGCTTGATATATGGCTCTCTTTCTCTCTCTCTCTCTCTCTCTCTCTCTCTCTTTGAGAATGTCTATTGGCACTTAAGAATGCTGAATCCTAACTGTTAGACCACCAGGAAGGATCTGTCTATAGGCATTTGAAAGAAGGTTCATTTGCAGATTCAGAATCTGCAAAATGTTAATTAGATCTACTTTATCAGTTATGCTATTTTTAGTTCTGTATATCTTAAATTTTTCAGTGATCTGGTATGATCTGAGAAAGATGAATTAATGTCTCTCACTTCTTCTGTTTTCTATTTCTCCTTGAATAGCCTGTAATTTTTGCTTTATGACAATTGATCTTATTTCATTCGAAGTTATGTGGTTATAACTATTAGAACCTCTATTAATCACATTATTTAGTGTTATTAGCTCTCATATAACTTATTAATACTTCCTTTTAGTCTGAATTAAATATTATCTGATATTGGGGCACTTAGGTGACTCAATGGTTGAGCGTCTGCCATTGGCTCAGGTCGTGGTCTTGGGGTTCTGGGATCGAGTCCTGCATCAGGCTCCTTACAGGGCACCTGCTTCTCCCTCTGTCTATGTCTCTGCCTCTCTTGGTCTCTTGTGAATAAATAAAATCTTAAAAAAAAATATTATCTGATATTAGTATTGCTTTACTTTTGTCTGTGCTTCTGTCTACCATCACCTACACTTTTTTCCTAAACATTCTAAATCTCTTTGCTTTAACTGTGTTTCTTATGAACAGCATAGAATTGAGCTTTGTTTTTTTATTCTTTTTTTATTCTTTGTTATTCTTTATTCTTTGTTTTTTATTATACAATTTTTATTTATAAGTTCTTTTAATATGTCAGTTTAAGTTTATTTATATTTATTGTTATAAATAAGATGGTCTGGATTGTATCATGTGATTTTATGTTAAGCTTAATGTATTTATAACTTTATAGAACTCTTGTATATTTTATATTTTTGTGTACTTTTCTATTAAAATTAGGAAAACCATAGTTTCATTCTGGAGGTTATGTTTCATATCTATAATTTTCTGTTACATTTTTAACCTTCTATTTATTTATATTGAATTTAATATACTGCCACAGGTAAGTAATTACTTGGTATGGGCAATAATGAAATTTGTCTATGTACTCTAATCATACCTTCTTTTTTTTTCTCCTCATCACTTGGTTTTACTTAATCATATTATCATTCTTGATAATCACTCTCAGTAATTAAATGTACTTATATCTCATTCACTTGATGTGTCAGATTTCAGTGAAACACTTTGTTGCCAGATTTTAAATATGAGGAAGTCAACATTACACAATCTACTGCCCTTTTTCCCCCTCTCAACTTTTGTTACCTATAATATGTTTCTACAGAGCATGTTTTAAGCATTTGAATTCTGCTCTACTACCTTAATCCTCATATTTATATTCATTGTAGTCCTGCAATTAAAAAAGATTCGATGCTCATTGTGACTTCTTTTGTCATGGACTTTCTAGGACTGATATTCCTTAAAAATTCCTTCTATTTCTAAACTATTTATACCTTTGCATTTGTACAACCATTTGGCTGGGTATAAAATTTGGATGACACTTTCTTTCTTGGAGGACTCTGTATGAGTGACTTCACAAACTTTAGCATTGAGTATTGCTATGGAAATGTGTAAGTCCAGAATGATTCTTTTTGCCTTATAAATAGCGTTGTGTGTGTGTGTGTGTGTGTGTGTGTGTGTGTGTGTGTGTGTGTGTTTGGCTTAGCTAACCCATGATCCTTTACCTTTTTAATCTAGTAACATTACTAGACTATTTCCTTATATGACCACTTTGTGCTAGTTTCTCAGGGACACAGTTTGCCTTTTCAATCTCTGGATCATTTTACCTCAGGAAATATTTTGAATTATATATTTAAAATGTGTGTTTTGTTATTTAGATTTTCTAGAAAATGAATGTATTAAGTCTCCTATGCCTATCTTCCATACCTATCATTTTACTACTAATTAATTTTAATTCTGTATTTCAGTATCACTTGTTCAGCTTTTATTATTTATATGCTCATTTTTTTCTTCATGTGTCTCCATCTGTGTCTCTATTCTCTTCTCCCCCTTCTAATCTTAAATTCATTAAACTATTTTTGCAAAGTTTTTCATTTCTATTTTAAGCTTTGTCTTTTCATACATTATTTCCTTCTACTACATCAATATATTGTTCCTAAATTCTAGATTCTCTGAAAAGTCTTAAGTCTCTGCAAAGTATTCTTGTTTTATAAAGCAGAGTTTCATTATTTTTTTTGAAAATTTTATTAAGAAATGTTTGGTTACCACTGTCATCTGTTATGTGGGGAAAATTTCTTTTGAGTATTCTTTATCAGCCATTGAGTTTCTAGTTTCTTTCCCTTTTTCTTGCAGAATACTTTCAAAGACACAGTCAATTCTCCTTATTTGTAGATTCTGTATTTCTGAGTTTGTCTACTTATTAAAATTTATTTGTAACCCCAAATCAACACACAGGATGCTTTCATGGTCATTCATAAGTATGTGCAGGATGGGAAAAATTGCAAGTCTCCCAATATGTGTGTTTCCAGCTGAGGCTGAACAAGCTGATACCCTGCCTTCTTGTTTCAGCTCTCATGTTTTATACTAATGGCCTTTTCATTGTCTAATTGATACCACAGTTTTCAAATTCCTGTGGTTTTTGTTGAAAATTGCTATTTCAAATGGTCCCCAAAATGTTGTGCTGAATTACTGTCTAGTGTTTCTAAATGCAAGGAGATCGTGATGGGCTTTATGGAGGAAAATAACCATAAGTCTGGTAGATGAAGGCTAGGTAACCTTCTTTAGGCATAGTTTATGGTTCGGTTGGCCATGAATCCAAGGTTAATGCATTAACAATACAAGATATCTGGAAAAAGGAAGAAACTTTTTAGAGAGTTTTCTAGAGAAACTCTCTAGAAACTGCTAATATAACAACTATAGTGCATGATGAAGCTATAGGAGAATTGGAAAAATGGCTAAATTTGTGCATTCATGATTTTTAAAAACATAACGGGCAGCATTATTGTGAGGCCAAAGGCCAAAGAAACTTATGATCATGTTACCCCAAATCAAGAAAATGTTAAACACTTCTTAAACCCTTCACAACTAAGCTGGCTGGCTGACATTTTTATAAAGGCAATGTTAAACTGGCAGGCGAGATATCCTGCAGATAAGATGGCTGCAGAAGAATTTAAAAAATACCTGCTAAGTGTTATACAAGAAAAAGGTTTTGTGCAAGAACAGATTTTCAATGCTAACGAGATGGGCTTGTTTTGCAAGGATGTTGATAAAACACTGTTACCCATATGATGCAAATGGCATTTGGGTTAATTAAAATGTTGTGACCAAAGGTTTGCAAGAACCTAACTCTAGATTTCCCCTAGGAGCAATAGTTTGGTATTTGTTAGTTCAATGCTCAAAGTAACTTTATAGAACATAACCACTGCAAATAACAAGAATCAGCTGTGCTCTTCTGGTTCCTTTCAACTATCTTTGAAGCAGATGAAATTTCTTAGACAAGCAAAGGAAGAGCCAAACCCAGTAGGAAATTTCCCTTTTGAACCAGGGTAATAGAGTTGATTCCTGTTATTTGTGGTAGTTATGCTCTATAAAGTTGCTGTGAAGACTGAATTAACAAATACTGAACCATTACTCCTATGGAAAAAAACAGAGTTAGGTATTTTTTGGACTTGCTTTAATATGTTTTTTAATTTTATAACAGTTTTAGGTTGACAGCAAAATTGAGCAGAAGCTGTAGAGATTTCCCATATACTTCCTGCCTCAACACATACATAACATCCCTCATTATCAAATTCTCCAGCATAGTGATACATTTGTTATAACTGATGAGCCTTTTTGACATATTATAATCCTCCAAAGTCTGTAGTTTATGTTAGAGCTCACTGTTGGTTGTACATTCTATGGGTTTAGACAAATTTATGATGACTTGTATCCACTCTTATGGAATCATAGAGAATATCCCCACTGCCTTGAAAATTCTCTTTGCTCCACCTATTCATCCCTCTCTGCTCAACCTCTGGCAACCACGAATCTTTGTACTATCTCTATAGTTTGCTATTTCCAAAATGTTATGTAGTTGGAACCATACCATATATAACATTTTTGGATTGGCTCCTTTCTTTTAGTAATATACATTTAAGGTTTTTCCATGGCCTGTTACCCTATTCTTTTAGCACTGAATAATATTCCACTGTCTAGATATAATACCCAGTTTATTTACCCATGCACCTAATGAGGGACATCTTGGTTGCTTTCAGATTTGGGCAATTACAAATAAAGTTGCTATAAATATCCACTTGCAGGTTTTTGCATGACATAGGTTTTCAACTACTTCTGGTAAATACCAAGGAGCATGATTACTTGATAGCATGGTAGGACTGTATTTATTTGGTAAGAAAACATAAAACTGTCTTCCAAGATGGCCATATCATTTTGCACTCCTACCAGCAATGAATGAGAGTTCCTGTTGCTTCACATCCTTACTTGTATTTGGTATTGTCAGTGTTCTGGATTCTGGCCATTCTAATAGTGGTATCCCACTGTTTTAATTTACATTTCCCTGATGACATAGGCTGTGGAGCAAGCCTCTTTTCATATGCTTATTTGCCCTCTGTATATCTTCTTTGGTGAGGTGTCTATTGAAATCTTTGGCCATTTTTAAATTCCCTTGTTTTCTGATTATCGAGTTTTAAGAGTTCTTTGTATATGTTGGATACAAGTTCTTTATCAGATGTGTCTTTTGCAAATTATTTTCTTCCAGTCTGTGGCTTGTCTTCTAATTCTCTTGATTTTGTCTTTTGTAGACAGAAAATTTTAGCTTTATTTAAATATTTTTCATCTATTCATGAGAGACACAGAGAGAGGCAGAAACATAGGCAGAGGGAGAGGCAGGCTCCCTGCAAGGAGCCCAATGTGGGACTCAATCCCATTGCAAGGATCAGCCTTGAGCCAAAGGCAGATGCTCAACCGCTGAGCCACCCAGGAGCCCAAAATTTTAGTTAGTTTTTTTTTTAAAGATTTATATATTTATTCATGAGAAACACAGAGAGACAGGTAGAGACAGGCAGAGGGAGAAGCAGGCTTCATGCAGGACATGGGACTCGTTCCTGGATCTCCAGGATCACACCCTGAGCCGAAGGCGGAGCTAAACTGTTGAGCGCCACACCCCCCCAACCCCCGGGCTGCCTAAAATTTTAGTTTTTAATGACGTCTAACCTATCAATTATTTCTTTCATGCATCATGTCTTTGGTGTTGCATCTGAAAAGTATAGGAAACTCCTATGATTATCTTAATAGATGCAGAAGAAGTTTTCAAGATCCACATATTTAGGAATAAATAGGAACTTCTACAACCTAATCATGGGTAACTATAAAATACCTAAAACTAATATAATGGTGAAATACTGAATGATTTTGCTATAAAGCAGGAGTAAGGCAAAAATGACTACTCTCACCACTTTTATTCCATTTTGTACTGAAGGTCCTAGGATGTAGGATGAGGCAGTAAAGAGAAATAAAATGTGTGTAGATTGAAGTGAAGAAGAAAAATATCATTATCCTCAGATAACATGATTGTGTGTGTGTGTGTGTGTGTGTATGTGTGTGTGTGTGCAGAAGGAGGGACTACAAAAAAAAAAACTCTGGAACTAACACATTACTTCAGCAAGGTCACAGGATACCAGATCAATATACAAAATCAATTATATTTCTAAATAGTAAACAATAAAATTTAAACTTAAAAACTAAAACAATTTACAGTAGCAACACAACTATGAAACATTGGAGGATAAATTTGACAAGGAATGTATAAGACCTCTATTCTGAAAACTAGGAAATATTTTTGAGATAACCTAAAGAAAACCTTAAAAAATGGTGATGTTATGCTCATGGAAAAGATGATTCACTATTGTTAAAATGTAGATTGGTTTTTTACAAAATTGTTATACTGAGATTTGAGTTTTACAAAATTGTTGTATTGAGATTCTGAGTCCCAGTGTGATGGTGTTAAGAGGTGGGACCTTTGGGAGGTGGACAGGTCATGAAGGAGGAGCCTCATGATTGGGATTAGTGGTCTTATAAAAGCAGCTCCACAGTGATCTCTGGTCCCATCCAGGATGTGAGGACAGTACTAGAAGGCACCTGTCTCTGAACCGGAAAGTGGGCCTCACTCCATGCTGAATCGGCTTCGACCATAGCCTTGGACTTCTTAGCCTTCAGAACCATGGGGAATAAATATTTGTTGTTTATGAGCCAGCTGGTCTATGGTATTTTGTTATAACAGCCTCAAGAGACTATGATAAATGTATACCTCAATATTAAAACCAGAAGTCCCTCTTTTTATTTCTGAGATTTGGGGATTAAAAAATAATCTAAGACGTAAGGGGACATCTAAAACATGTAAGGTTTTAAATGATGTGAAATTTATTAGTAACTTATTAAAATAACTTCAGTGGCATTTTAGTGAAAAGCTGGGTTTTGGGGTACATCAAAGGAAGGAGAACAAGTGTGGAAAAGATCTTCCACAATTCTGGCAGTGCTGGAAAGGACAGACCAGGAGCAGGTGAGACAGGTTTGCTTGTCTGTGCTCTTTTAGTATAATGGCATCCAGAGCCAATAGAGAGGAAATATGGAAAACTGAAATTATCCATTTCTTGAGAAAAAGAAAGGGCTGGAATCAAGAACACTTGTGTAGAAAATGGGCTTTCAGATGAAGGGAGTGCTTTCCCCATTGGTTAGAAAGAAGGAGGAAAGCATAGGTGTTTATCCAAGAACACTTGAATGATGAGGATTTTACTGATTTTATTGGAAACCACTTCTCCAGTAATTGTTTTTCAAAGATTTTATTTTATCTATTCATGAGAGATAGAGAGAGCAAGGCAGAGACACAGGCAGAGGAAGAAGTGGGCTCCATGCAGGGAGCCTGACCTGAGACTCAATACCAGACCCAGGGATCACGCCTTGGGCCAAAGACAGATGCCAAACTGCTGAGCCACCCAGGTGTCTCCAGTAATTTTTTTTCCCAGCAGTTATCAGCCTGAGTGCCATGAGAAAGACAGTAAGACAGTGGGATTGATCCAAGGATGGTGTATTTTCCTGCCAATTTCAGTTAAACGGCAATAAGATTGAGCTTATTTATTAATAATATTCTTTATTGATGGAACATGGAGTCTAAGCAGGGTAAGAAAAGAAGTGAACATTAAGAGAAGAAAATGTAGGACAGGAGGAGACTAGAGGCTCCCATGAGGTCAAAGAACCAGGACAAGTAGACTTAAATGAAACAGGAAAGCTGATGAGTGGATTTAATATTCAGAGGTTATGGGAGGCCACAGGGCTCAGAGTGCCAACCCTAAAAATAAAACAGCCAGTTACTTTACTAGCAAAATGAATTTATTTGGGAATAGCAGAGGAATTGCAACTGGGGACAAGCAAACTACAGCAAATCTGAAGACAAAGGGAAGGTCAGCTTTTATTAGGCTTTGGGGGAAATTGGGGATGGTTATTTTGCACAGAAGTTCATTGTATAAGAATGAGTTCGAAGCTGTGATGGTTTCTTTCTGGCTGAAGGAGGTGGTTAGTACCTTAATGTTGGGCAGGAAAAAAAAAAAAAAAAAGAAAGAAAAAAAAAAATGTTGGGCAGGGAGGGATCCTCCTTCTTTTCCTTAAAGGCAGGAGATAAAGCTCCTATGAAAACGTGCCCTCCCTTGCAGCCTGCACTACCAACCATCTTCCAGCTGGTGGTGCAGGCTGCAAGGAGTGGTACGTGTGTGAGGGCCCCCTCCAGGGCTCTCCACTTCATTTTCAGTGAGGTTTCCTTTACCCATTTCACAGGGTCTGAGGGTAGCCCCTGGTTAGCAAAGGGCAAACAGGCAATTATGTGACCCATACTGTGCTGCTGCTTTTTCTTTTCTCATCACATTGGACTAATTCTAAAATGCCAGTTTGGCAAAATTATTAAGCTTCAGCTTAAGTGATTGAATTAAGTTTTTTTTATAAATTTATTTTTTATTGGTGTTCAATTTGCCAACATATAGAATAACACCCAGTGCTCATCCCATCAAGTGCCCCCGTCAGTGCCCGTCACCCAGTGAACCCCACCCCTGATTGAATTAAAATTAACTGAAGCTGAATGACCTGAGTTTCATCAAACTCAGGAGTTTCCGATGAAAGAATGGCAAATGAGGGCAGTGAAGGAGAGAAGGTTGGTGTGAGGGTACCGGAGCAGGTTGGCTGGGAACAGTGTGCTCATTTGTCAGACCTCCCCTTTGAGGTAGGGTTTCTTTGTGTATTTGATTATTTTTCATAAACAGGACACTGTGTTCTAAAAGCCAAAGCTGAACATGACAAGGGATGACTCTGATGTTTGATGATTACCTCTGTGCCAAGTAACTAGTCTGCATTGGATAATTTAAGTAAGAGAAAGAAAATGCATATGAACAGAATTTTTTGTGAATTTTTGGCTATCAAAAATAAATCAAAATAAGTAATGAGAGAAGGAAAGTGGATCAAAGTTAGGCTGTCATGTAATATCCTATATGTTATGGTTTTCCCAGTCTTCTTAGTTTTGTGTTACATTTGTTTGCCAATTCAGTTGATGTGTTATTTGATTCATTTTTTTTCCTTATATTTTTTATTGTAAAATTTTTATAACTATAGAATTTTGGAAAGAATAATATAATGAAAACCCATATCTCCTCTTACATTTATTAATTGCTCATTGTTGGTACTTTGACATGTTTTCTGTCTACCTACCTACGTATATTACTTTTCTATTGGCTGCTGGCTAGCTATATTTAAAGATACACTTAGACATATATCAGTAGTGAATTTGTGCCTCTTCCTCAGCAGACATATGACAATGTCTGGAGATATTTTTGATTACCATGATTAAGGAAGGGAGGTGCTGCAGGTGACTAGTGGGTAGAGACTAGGGGTGCTGCTAAATATCCTACAATGTATAGAACAGTTTGCCACAACAAAGAATTATTTTCCAGTCTAAAATGTCAATAGTCCTGAGTTTAAGGAAAGAAAATATAATATACATAATATGATTTTTGTTCATGTAATCTGAATTCCAATATATAAAATATATACAAAACATATATGATTTGCAAATATATATTTTTGCTGAATCACTTAAATGTATGTTTTAGATAGTATGAGTAAACTTTAATAGAATATATTGTACACAGCCATTTATTCCTGAATAATTTAGCATGAATCTCCTAAAAACAATTATTAAACACAATAACATTATCATACTCACAAAGCTTAACATTGATACAATAATATTATATAATGATGGCTTTTAGTTTTTTCTTGTTTTTTTTTCAACTGGATATCCAATAAAGACTGTGCATTGTACTTATTTTCTTATCTCTTTAGTGTCATTTAATCTCAAAGTGTTTCCTCTCCCTTTACTTTTTGTGTCTTTAGTATTTCTAAAGAGGCCAGAGTAATTGTTTTGTAGAATGTCCTGAAATTTGGATTCATTATATCTAGATACAGATAAAACTTTCTGGGGAGGAACTCTACATAGATGATGTCATGTTCTTCCCAGTGTATTGTATCAGGAGGCACATAATATCAGTCTGTCCTATTATTGATAATGTTGTTTGGTGATTTGCTTAGGTGGTTTCCACCAGATTGCTCCATTGTAAAGGAAGATTTTTGTCCATTCAAATTCAATAGTGTTCTGCATTATGAATCTTGAAGACTATGTAAGGATTCTGTCTTCTAACAATATTTTCAATCAATTATTTTAGCATTCATTGTCTGAATCAATTATTGAGTTGGTGACAAAATAGTGATTTTCAAATTCTGTCATTTCTTTTTATAATTATTACTTGACAATCTTTTCTAAAGAAGAAATTTCCCTTCTTTTTATCACTATTCAAGCTGTTATTTATTCCTATGAGTAAATATTTATAAATAAAATCTGTGAGGCATTCCCTTGAGATTTCCCATCTAATGGAGTCTAAAACCATGGCCAGTTCTGATGAACATACCAATCAAATGGTGTACGTACATCTTCCCTCTGCCCCTTTCACATTCATGCTTCCTTTTTCTGTTGTGTTCTGTTCAGTAAGGCTGATTTTTGTGTACTACACCATGGGGCCTCACTGCTCTCTGGTTTCTTATTGGAATTGGCTCATTGGGAACAAAGACAAGAGACTAGAGAAAGGGAAGAGAGTGAGGGCAGCCCCGGTAGCTCAGCGGTTTAGCACTGCCTTCAGCCCAGGACCTGATCCTGGAGACCTGGGATTGAGTCCAAATGACTTGAGATTCCAGCTTCTATCAGCCATCCTTGCTACACATTCCTCTTTGTCTCCAGGTTCTAATAACAGGAGTCTCCTCTTCTCCTTTAGGCCTAGAGATAGTAAAGAAGTTTTATTACCAGCCCAAGATCCTACATTATCCTGGGATCTTATACTTTTCCTTCTTGCTTCTTGATACTCTGCATATAGCTTATTAAGTAGTTCCTTCTACTTAATAAACAAACTTTCTTTGAATTACCAAATTTAAGTGAGCCATCTTTTCTGTGATGACCCTAGGTGATACATGTATATATGCTCCCTTACTTCCTTCTCTCCTTCATAGGAATAAGACCTGAATCAAATGGCCTTCCAAACCTTCACTAGATCCCTCCTCATTTTTTCTCATGATGTTTCCCCAATAAATACCATACACATCTAATTATCTCATGGTATCCACTCTTGGAGGACCCAGACAAACATTGTAATTTAGTAGTCTTGAGCCTTGGTTAAGTTTTGTAGAAGAACTGACAGGGTTGAATAATTTGCCATCAATTTGGTATCCATATATTGAGAAAAATTTTATTGTATTAGTACACCAGCAAATGTGTCTAAATGAACTATGTGGCATGGAGATGATAGAATTAGATCTATGGTTAATAGCAACTGGGATAGATGTGCTGGCAGCAGGAAATGTTAGAATAATGTTACTTTGAGGAAGTTCTAGCTTATATCCTTTACCATCATGTCTTCAGTTAATGTTGCCATGCTATGTCTTCCTTACTATTGCCAAGGGAAAACTATACAGGGTGGCTAGTTGCATAGCTGAACTGGGGACTATAAGTAGGTCGAGGGAGACTATGCTTGAGTTCATGCTAGACTCAGCAGAAAAATGGAAAAGACTTTGGAATCGATTTTAAAATTTAGAATCTGTCACATATATGACTTTGGGTGAGATATTTAACTTGACTGAACTTGCTTCTTCTTTTGTAAATAGGGAGGCAACAGATATTCACTTATACAAACTATTTTGAGGGCAGCCCGGTGGCTTAGCAGTTTACTGCTGCCTTCAGCCCAGGGCATGATCCTGGAAACCCGGGATCGAGTCCCACGTCAGGCTCCCTACATGGAACCTGCTTCTCCCTCTGCCTGTGTCTCTACCTCTCTCTCTCTGTGTTTCTCGTGAATAAATAAATACATCTTAAAAAATTATTTTGATGATTGGCAATAATTCATATAAAGGTCTTAGTACTGTGCCTGGAATATATTGGCAGCTATTTGGTTTATTATTCTCTTATTTAAATGTGTGACTAGGAAAAAGACTTCAATCCATTGATAAGATGCTTGGAGCTCCATTCTCTAAGAAGTGTGTCTCCACATTCCTCTTAACCTTTACTCTGGCATCCCACAGTGTAACAACCAGGACATTTTCCCAAAAGGCCATGTGCCCCATGGTCTCTTAAGCAGTTGCCTGCAGAGAGCACTGCTCTGTAATTAATAGAGGTAAGGCTTAATGAACTCCACAAGGAGATTTTTCCTGACACTTACTTTTTAGATCCTGAAATAGTTTCTATTCCTTCGAGATCAATTAAAAAGTTTTTTTTCATCTTTGCCAGAATACCTGAGGCAACTTTCCAGCTGTGTCTTTTTAATGAGTTCTCTAAATGGCTCCATAAGGTTCTTTAGTGAACTAACTGAAGTTGTAAGAGCTCTCTGGGAGCAAGAGCAAGAAAACTGAGAAACCCTGAAGGTGATTTCCCTGGGCAGGCTCAGAGGTGCATATACCTTTCAACTTAAAAAACTTTCTAGATTTTTTTCACAGCCAACCAGGGAGGGAGGAAGGAAGCCAGGGAAAGCAAACCAGAAGCTTTAATAAATCCCTGATGGGTGAGGCTCTTCCATTTAGGTTCATATTTGAATGAAGCCTTTGGCTTCTCATCTTTGTCCTGTTGGCTAACAACTGAAGGAGCCAGAACACTGGCCATTCTTCAGTGAGGAATATAAATATTCTCACCAACCCTATCCCTAGAATCAGTTTACCTCAGGTCTTTAATTAACCTGTTGGATGTGTCAGGCAATACCCTCATTCCTAGGAAACCAGTACACAAAGATTGTGTATGTATTCTTATACATGCACAAACCAGATTGGACATTCAATTGAACTAATAATTCATGATGAAGAACATTTAATTCAAACTCATAGAAGTAAGTCTGGATCCATGAAGCCAAGTTATGAAATAGACTAATATTTATTGCTGAAATGACCAGTTTTGAGTTCTTTGACCTTGCATTCATATTGGTTTTTACACTTACCATCTATCAAACATACTGATGGAACAGGGTTAGGATTAAGATAAGTGGAAGAAGAACCCAGGATGGATTCAATTCATTATAGACAATCCAGTCAGGGAAAACTGATGGGGTATCTCTGATGGAATTTAATAAAGCATCTTCCCACCATATTTAAAGGTAAACAATTCCCCCTTTTATTAAATAACTCCTGAAAAATAAGCCAGCAATCTACTAATAGTCAAAAGATTTTCCCGAATATGCTAGAGCGATTTTCTTCCATAAAAAATTACATAAATTCATTTTAGAGAGAATTCTTAGAATGAAGAATTAGTTGACAGAAGACACAATTTTAAGTGATAATATGTATTGTCTTAGAACGATATTTATCATACATGTTTATCTCATCTCCCTTCCCAGATACCACCAAAATGGTAATAGAGCACAGGAGCAAATAGAATGGCAGAGGAAACATAAGTGAAGAAGATGAATTGCAGCATCTTTTAAAATACAGAAAGCAGAGGGAGGAGTGATAACTAATTTATCAAACAAGAAGCTACCAACTAATGAGCATGCAGAAGGGGAAGCCAATAAGAGGTAAGACACATTACCTCCAAGAGCCCCTGAGAGGCTGCAGACTTGAATATCTTAGCAACAGTGGACCCTGGACAAAAAAAAGAAAACAGGAGACCAGGAGGAAAGTCTGTTGTTACAGTGGTTGAATCTTTGGATTCTGTACCAGTCCACACAGCTAGGTAACAACTCAGCCTGGGCAGGAATCTGGAAGCTCATTTAATAGGGTAATTGAGGATAAGAAGCCCTAGATTCTGGGATCCCGGATAAAGCAGAAGCCAGTGAGGCTTAGGTCTAAACACAGGGGAATTCAGTGAAAGTCTGAGCACTGAAGAATGAGAATGTTTGCCCAGTTACTCTCCCTGCACCCCAACCCAGGTGCATTCTACCCCTCCTGCTCACAGGTAGGCACAAGACTAAAAGCCTCATTGGATAAGCCAACCAGTCCAGGAAACATTCATATTTGAGGAAATCTTCACAAAATGGGTAGCTGGACCATCCCGCCACCTTATATAAAACTCCACATACGGAGTTTCCAATGAAAGACAAATATGGAAAGAAAAGAAGAAATCAATGGAAACAAAGATGATGATGAAGAGAAGAAAATAAAGCTATGAAATGCAATAGTTAGATACTCCCATCCTTCCCACCTTCTCTTCCTAGAAAAAGAAATCAGCAGTTGGCCAGTTGCATGGTACGGGCGGGATAATCATGCAGTAGTCTGCGCATATGTGCTGGAGGCACTCCAGGATGCAGAGTATGGAGGTAGCATGGTTGAGAGATTGAAAGTGTTGAACAAATAAGCATACACTTTGAAGACTTTCTCAAAACTGGAAAAGGCATTCACAACTATGTCATGGTGATAGACTAGAAGCACCCAGAAGGGTAGGATTGGAATTGGCGCAAGCAGTATGAAATGATTTGGGTCTTTAGACAATGTTATTGAGGAATAATTTATACACAAGTGGATCTATTTTAAGAGTCAAGTCCAATGAGTTATGACAAATCAACACAATCAAGATATGGATCATTTCCATCCCTCAAAAAATTCTCCTGGTGTCTCTTTACAGTGAACTTATGCCCCTCATCCTCTGCCCAAAGCAACCACTGACATACCACTATAGATAGATTTCTGGAACTATAGATTAGTTTTGCTCGTTCCACAACTTCATATGAATGCAATCATATGGAATATGTTTTCGGTCTAGCTTCTTTCACTTTACATGATTTTGAGATTAATCCATGTTAATGCATGTATCGGCTGTTCATGTATTTTTATTGTTGAATGGTATTCCACTGCATGGATATGTCATGATTTTTTAAATCCATTTAAACCAAGTTGTTGGTTGGCATTTGTGCTGTTTTGCTATTTTATTAAAAGTGGCTCTGAACAGTTGTACATATGTCTTGGAACATATGTTTTCATTCTCTTTGAAAAACACCTATTTACTTACTTTACTACATAAAAGTGTGTGTTTTAGTTTATATGACACTAAAAGATTGTTGTTTCCAGATAGAAAATACAATTAAGCAGGATATACAAATTTAGACTAAACAATTTTTATTTATTTCAAAATAATTTATCAAAAGGGTACTAACTGGCAAGGAATTCACTGTGATGGGAGATTCTCATTCATCTTTAGGGGTTGTTCAAATAACAGGTGTTGAGCAAAATACACCAAATCTCAAACATCTGACCTCTGCTGAGTGATGTAGATGAGACATCTCATGGTCTTTAGGCTTTGGGGACATCCAAGATTCTGTATGTGGGACAGTTCTACATCATTAATCATTAAATCACATGAATTTCACATAGGTCTTAACTTCAAAAGCTTAAGAGAAACTTTGCCTTAAACTTCAGATTCTAAGCACTCCTGGATTTTCTTTTGACTAATCCTCATTCTAGTTATTAGAAACATGAAACCCTCTTATTCTCTTGATCAATGATAAACCAATAGTCTTTGAATAACATACCAGTATTACAGATGTTTTATATATTATTCAAATTTTCACTGAGAAGAGGGAAAATATATTTATATTGCAAACTTCCACTACGATGGTGTGTCCAGGATTGGCATGAAGCAACTTAAAAAGAAAATCTTAAAAGAGAACCCAAACTTGAGGCTCATGGCTACTATTCCATACTTACCAGTGATAGCATAAGCCCTCCTGTTATGGATGTTAGCTCATGCATAGCCGTATTCAGTGAGGAACATCAGCATAATTACAAAGAGTCCAGTGTTAGCCATTGGAAAAGACCTATTCTTCTTTCTTTTTTTTTTTTTAAGATTTATTTATTTATTTGAGAGAGAGCACACAAGCTGTGGAGAGAGAGAAGCAGTTGGGCAAATTGAGCAGGGAGCCTGATGTGGGGCTCTATCTCAGGACCCTGGGATCATGACCTGAGCCAAAGGCAGACACTTAACCAACTGAGCCACCTAGGCACCCCTGGGGAAAAAAAACAAATTTTTTTCATTGTCTATGACACATTTATTATAGTTAACTTATATTTGCCATGATAGTCAAGCTTATTCAGAGAAATAAATCAGAATTATAAGGGCAGGAAACATTGCAAATATTCTTTCTCACATGATATTCAACACGAAGTATCTGTTCAACCACATTAAAATAGCTGATGAGGTAAACTTTGCAGTTTTCAAGAAACACTGGTCAATCCATTATGCACTGCTCAATGCATCAGTTAACACCTGGACACCTCCTCTTGCAGTTAGCATTGCATTAGGTGCTTAAAGACAACCAGTTTGACTCAAAAAACTTTAAAAATATATATTTAGTACTTATAATATTACTCATGGAGTTCTTGGCAGAGTTGCATTTTAAGGTTTCTATTGCTGAGAAATCTGAGGTTCTTGTCTCTTTTTCAGTCCCAAAAGCTCTGTTTTGAGTTCTCCTGGCTTTGGTGGAATTTCAGTATTGTCAGGTCCTGCTGGTGGTACCTGTGCACCACCTCAGTGCCAGCACACATGGTCAGGAGGCTGGCAGCAAACATTTTCAGGTAGGTGGCCCAGGACATACCCGTGGGCATGGTTGGTGGGTGTGGAGTTCACTGGCATTCAGTGGTGGGTCAGAGGGTGAGCCAAAAAACCTATTCTTTGCCTCACTGTGTTACTAAAGATCCATCTATCAGCTATTTGTCAAGAAAGGGGGAAAGACAAATTAAAATTATCATTAGATTTCTCTTAATATGAAGAATTAGGCCTTCTGGAAGAGGAGAAATAGCTAAGTTGATAGAGTTCCTAACTCAGGGAGCCTGAGCATTACTCACACTTGGATCTTCTGGTGATAGGAAGGGGAAGGATGGGGCATGCATCCCCTGAATTAGTCAGTGCAGGAACTTTAAGATCTGAGGCTGCCAAAAAGCTTTTTCATTGTTGTTGTTTTGTTTGCTTTGATTTTTGCTACTTGTTACCTTGTTGTCTCAAGTCCTGTTTGACATTCTTCATTTAATTGTGATTCACACCATGCTTGACAATCATTTACATTCAGAAGAGAAGAGGGATGCTGGGGGAGGGAAGGACCTAAGAACATATAGAAGAGAAGGAGGGAAGAAAGAAGAAAATAATAAAAAGGGAAGGAAGGAGGTTGGAGAAAATAATTTCAGGAAAAAGAAATGAAAAGGAGATCAGAAAAGAAAATAATAAACCCGGGAGAAACAGAAGTTAGGCAAAGGGAGTTCTGTAACTGAACATCTTACCAACCAGCTCAGGGTGATAGAAATGGTGATCCATGAGCAAACATAGCAGAAAAATCTGCTTTTCTAAGGCTATAAACATGTAATATTTTTCAACAAAAATGTATATTTCATAAAAAGCACAAAGTGACTAATATGCTATGTTCTTAACAGTTTTCAATTAGCCATTATGAAATAAGCCTATCATCTATGTGTTGACTTATCTATGTAGCAAGTTAATTGAGTACCTACTATAGGAAGCCACTAGAAGTCTGCCATGAACAGAATTCAAATACCTCTTGGAGAGGAAGGAGAAGCAGGAGTGACTGTTTCTTACTTGAGTAACTTGGGGGGGTGGGTGCAGTGAGGCAACTTACCGAGATAGAGAAGGCGAGGAGAGGAAAACTGAATATTGCGTTTTAAATACACTAGATTCGAGATGCCTGGATTCTTATCTGAAATTTGCCTTTAGTCTTGAAGAAGTCATACCTGTCCTAGCTTAAAGATTTTATTTATTTATTCACGAGACACACAGAGAGAGGCAGAGACGCAGGCAGAGGGAGAAGCAGGCTCCATGCAGGGAGCCCGACATGGGACTCGATCCCAGGACCCCAGGACCACAACCTGAGCCAAAGGCAGATGCTCAACCACTGAGCCACCCAGGCGCCTCCCTCCCTGCCTTTTTAAAAATAGTGCCGTGCATTTACTTTGAGTTTTAGAGTTTGTAGAGTGCTTTTTGCTTCCTCGTCGAGTGAAGTGCTCTTCCCATGCTGGTGGTCCTTGGACCATGCTTTGAGAAACATTTCTATGTCACCTAAGCATGCTACAAAATGCATAGTAGTCAAAAGGTTAAGGGAGAATTGAATGATTTTCTTAAAAAAAAAAACCAACAGATTACCAGACATACAGTTTGCTCTTCAAAATCATATTATTAATGCATGGGCTATCTGACACTGACTCTGTGTTTGAGAATTTCCTTACTCCTTCCCCTTCCTTTTGAGTCTAAACTGCAGTTCTGGAGGTATGAGAGATCATGTTGACTTTTGTCCCCTAACTGGAAAAAAAAATAAGAAGGTGTGAAATCCGTTATTTTCCTAATCATCAGCCTTTCTGGGTATGTTGAGGAATTAGGAATAATGCAATTAGTTACTGGACGATGGGTATGCTTCCAGGGTACTAAAAGAAGCTTCTTTGAATGTGATGGATTTCTAGAAGGATGAACTACAATATTCACTTTGGAAATGTTTGGTCATCTGCCTCTTTATCCTTAACATCATATGCTATCAGCTGAGTCCTTTTTACACACAGGGTTATGACTACTTCCCATTTTCACAATGAAGTCACTGTACATTTGTACTGTCTTATATTTCTGATTAACATCTTAATAACTAGGGGATCCCTGGGTAGCTCAGTGGTTTAGTGCCTGCCTTTGGCCCAGAGTGTGATCCTGGAGTCCCGGGATCGGGTCCCACATTGGGCTCCTGGCATGGAGCCTGCTTCTCCCTCCTCCTGTGTCTCTGCCTCTCTCTCTCTCTCTCTCTCTCTGTCTATCATAAATAAATAAATAAATAAATAAATAAATAAATAAATAAATAAATCTTTTTTAAAAAGTTAAAAAACATCTTAATAACTGGCTCTTTGAATATTAAAATTTTTCCACATGCTGCATAAAGTTCACCCTTGTACAGGTCAATGCAAATGGGAAATGATGCAAAAAAAAAGTGATGTATTTTTCTTGAAGGATAATAATGGCTTTCTCTTAGTAATTTGGTCTTATTTTATTTTTTCTATAAATATTAACTTTAGTGTAGCTCTGTGCAGAAAAGTTTTCTTGTATCTAAAAAAATAGAATTACTCATAGGATCAAAGTGAGGATCTTGGTATGTGTCCTGGCATAACATATGGCATAACTCACTGATTTCCTTCTTTTCTGTTTTCTTACTTGCTATTTCTCTGATCTTTCTTCTCACTCTCCTTTGGGGAATTATCTTTTTCTGTCCATCTCTTAAGTATTGGCCAGTCTTAAGATACTGTTCTTGTCCTTTCTTCTCACTAAAATTGCCCTCCTTAAATACTCTTTTTTATTATCATGGCTTTAACTATCACCTAACGCATATGATTCCCAAATCCATGTCCTTGGGCTAGGTATCTGTAATGAACTCCAGAGCAATTTGGTTAATTCCTTATTAGACGCATCTACCTTTATGTGCCATAGGCACACCAAATACATCATGTTAAAAACTATACTCTTTTTCAGCCCTCGCTGTATGTTCTCCCTCAAGTATTTTTTTTGTTTTGTTTTGTTTTTTTTGTATAAGGTGAATGAAACCACTCTATATACAGCCACATAAACCAAAAACCTGGAAAGCATCCAAGACCTGCTTTTGGCATCAGCACACACACACACAACATCACCAACTACTGATAATTGTGTGTCATACACAATGTGTCATCCCCATCCCCATGGCTATCTCCCTAGGCCAAGTACTGATTATCTCTCACTGGAACACATCAGTTCTTCAGATAGCTTGGCCTCATTGTTTCCAATAGTATTTTAAATAGTCTTTCTTTTTTTTTTTTTTTTTTTTAAATTATTTATTTATTTATTTATTTATGATAGTCACAAAGAGAGAGAGAGAGAGAGAGGCAGAGACAGGCTCCATGCAGGGAGCCCGACGTGGGATTCGATCCCGGGTCTCCAGGATCGCGCCCTGGGCCAAAGGCAGGCGCTAAACCGCTGCGCCACCCAGGGATCCCTTAAATAGTCTTCTACACCAAAGAAATAGTCTTTGTAACCACATATTTAGTCACATAATTCTAGTCTTTATTCAAAAGGAAGGCCAACATCCTTGACATGGTAAAGAAGCTTGTGAATCTTTTTGTTCTTTTGCCTTTCCCTCCTCATGCCCTAGGGGACAGCTTGGCATGTCCTATCCACCATACATCCTCCTAAAGAGTGCTTAAGTATCTAATCATTGTGAAGCCTGTACCAATTCCTCTTCAGAATGATCTATCACACCCTCCTTCAGTACCATGGTATACCATGCACACTTCTATCACAACCCTATATGGTTTATTTGCATGGCTCACTTTGAGGGAGACTATAAGGCCCCATAAGATCAAGGCAATATCTCATTAATCTTTGCTTCCTCAGTGTCTAGGATGGTGCCCACATAAAACAGATACTCAGTAAATGTAAATTGAATGAGTGCATTAGTAAAAGGATGACTTAAATCATACAGTATCTACATGTAGATAATTATGGCTCTAAAGTATCCATATTAAACTGGAAATCCTCTTAATATTTATTTTATTCTCCAATTTCAGGTAGTCAAATTTGTCTTAAAAGCTTCAGTTAATTTTTTAACCACTATATATAGCTTCTAAACTTTTCTTTTTCACTCCTTCAAAGTTTCAGGCCATTTATTCCTTGAGCTTCTTTCTTCTGCTCATAGAAATACATAGGCTTTGAGTCCTTGACTAGGCTATGAGCCAAAAACCATAGGCATATATCCTTCCTTCCCTTATTAACAGAGAACTACATTTTTCACACATTAACAATATACTTCTCCACTTTTAAGTAAAGAACCAACTGTGATCTGATAAATGAGTTTTGGATGTTTCTCTCCAAAAATTGCCCATTGAGAAAATACACATAAATACACATACAAGCACATATAGGACTGACACATATAAGAGAGACAATCAGAGAAATTCTCAAGAAATCTTCTGTTTATGTTTTATAATGTGAATATAAAGTCAACACCTCAGTCCAAGGCATTATTATATTAGAAGTTTCACTGAACTTCATGAGTATATCCTAGCAAAAATGTGCTGTCCTCCAAACCCCAAGGCTTCTATCAGACATGACTTCAAGGCCAGTTTTACTCTGGTTTCTGTTTTCCCTTACTTCTAAAACTCCACGTAAAAATCTCAGGTACTACATGGAGAGGACTCAGCACAGTGTGAGAAGGTTGATAGAAGAGTTTTTCTTATCTACCAACACCCAATATAGAATTATCTAAGGAGGAAAGAAAAAAAAAAACTAATGCCAACTCTCAACCCATTTTCTCCTAAAGATGATGCTCTGCCTTCTACAAGCTCCACAAATCCCTTTGGGACAAGATGGAGATCCAGGAACCCATCACCATCCAAATATTTGGAGGGTATAATTTACAATGTGGCCCCAGGAGTATGTTTAATCTTATTACTATACAAGTTTCACATGTATGGATCCAGCTGGGTATTAAGTCATCATTTGCCAGCTCCTTTTCTTCTGAATGTCTATCCCCAGGGCCAGAGAAATGGAAACAGAAAGACAACTTTTGGTTCTCCTGGTAGAGATGAGTATCTTTGTCTCATCTCCCACAGGGACACTCAGGGAAATCTGGGTGGGCTTGGATCAAGGTGAGCTTGCTATAAAACCTTTACTGCTCATGTTCATGATGAGCAGGTCCCAGCACCTGTATCAGTCTGTGTCAAGGGAACAGCGACAAGCCCTGCACCTAAAATCCCTCTTTTGGAGACAGGTGGAGGGTGCAAGATCATCAGCTCTCACCTTCAAAATCGCAGCTGACTTCTGTGCAAATTCTTCTAAATCTAATCCTATCTCTGAGATTAGACAAGCTTGGTATCACAGTGAGTAAGGGGCCTTTTTCAAAGTGTGGTAGTTGTGAGAAGCTGGGGTCTGGAGAAAGGATGCTCCAGAAATTAGCATCCTAAACAAGAGGTCAGGATGGGCAGGCAGTGTTCTGGTCTTAAGATAGGGTTGAAATTTTTCAGATCTGGAATCATAAACTGCTTATTGAGAATGATCATGTATATCATGAATTGTCGAAGCATAGGTGTATATAATTGGTTCTATGGAACATTTCAAGATTTCCCTTTCTGTCATCCCTGTGGCTGTGTGATTGGTAGAGTGGCAGCCAGAAGAAATGAAAGAAGAGTCAAAAGACTTGATTAAATTCTGGGATAGGGACTTTGGATGTTATTCCTAATGTAGTGCCTTCTACTCATCAATCCACCCACCCATCCAACGACCCACCCGTCCATCTACCAACCCATCCATCCAACAAATGGGTGCTATATTAGGTACTGTCCAAATGGGGGGAGGGCAGAAATAGCATCTACAGAGAACCAGGGAAGCAGTCCTGCAAGAGGGTAAAGTGCGGCAGAAGTAGCAACATTATGTAGTTGAGTCTTCTGATAACCACTTGCCCTGACCCTATACCATAAATTACTTCTATGAATGCTGACCAGATTAGTGATGTTGCTCTGTTTATGCTCAAAAGGGAAATAGATTTTCTTGGAAGTAAAAAATTAGTGCCAACTTCATTTGCTGAAACCCTAAAGTTTTAGTGAACTTTAAAACTTAGTGAACTTTAGTGAACCTAAAGTTAGGGAACAGAGAGGGAAACAGACCTCCTTGAGGTTTCATTTATAAATATTATTCCCTAATTCATTCATTCATTTATGTACTCTATCATTTGTTGAGCACCTGCTATGTGCAATATACTCTGCAATTTATAAAATAAGAGCAAACCAAATGATAAAAAAAAAAGTGGGAATAAAATTTAAAACTAAATCAATTAGAAAGAAAAAGTATATGATAATATGACTATGGGACTTCCCCAAAATGAAATAATTAGTCATTCTGGAAAATAAATGATTCTGTGGCTGCAATCACAGTAGTGAAAATAGGGATCTTCAATCAAAGTCAAATAAAATTCTGTAGAAATCAAAATAGTACATGAAATCTTGTGTTCACCTATTCTTACTTGAATAGGTTTTCTTTCTGCTTTACTGTAGATTAAAGGATTTGACATAATGGCTCTAAAAAGGATTGCCAGCTGAGGTAACACACAGCATATACCTTAAACCCCCTCTTTCTGTTGAATAACTAACCCAGACCTGTGTTCACTCCTCAGGACACAGCCTAACTGCAGCAGCAGAGACTGATAAAGACACTGTTACCAGGGAATGACAGAAAATCAAACATGGGTCCCAGAATTCATTCTCCTGGGATTCCCACTCAGCCCAAAGCTGCAGGTGTTCCTCTTTGGGCTCTTCACCCTGTTCTACGCCTTCACCCTCCTGGGGAACAGCATCATCCTGGGGCTCATCTCACTGGACTCCCGACTGCACACCCCCATGTACTTTTTCCTCTCCCACCTGGCCATCGTCGACATAGCCTATGCTTCAAATAATGTCCCAAAGATGCTGGCAAACCTTCTAAACAAGGAAAAAACTATCTCCTTTGTCCCATGCATAATGCAGACCTTTTTATACATGGCTTTTGCTCACACGGAGTGTCTCATCTTAGTAATGATGTCCTATGACCGGTACGTGGCAATCTGCCATCCCCTACATTACTCTGTCATCATGAGCTGGAGAGTGTGCACTGTTCAGGCTGTCACTTCCTGGGCATGTGGCTCCCTGCTGGCCCTGGTCCATGTGATTCTCATCCTGAGGCTGCCCTTCTGTGGGCCTCATGAAATCAACCACTTCTTCTGTGAAATCCTGTCTGTCCTCAAGCTGGCCTGTGCCGACACTAGGCTCAACCAAGTGGTCATTTTTGCTGCTTCTGTGTTTATCTTAGTGGGGCCCCTCTGCTTGGTGCTGGTGTCCTACTCGCGCATCCTGTTGGCCATCCTGAGGATCCAGTCTGGGGAAGGCCGCAGAAAAGCCTTCTCCACCTGTTCCTCCCACCTCTGTGTGGTGGGGCTCTTCTTTGGCAGCGCCATTGTCATGTACATGGCCCCCAAATCCAACCACCCAGAGGAGCAGCAGAAGATCCTTTCTCTGTTTTATAGCCTTTTCAACCCTATGCTGAACCCACTGATCTACAGCCTGAGGAACGCAGAAGTCAAGGGTGCCCTGAAGAGAGTGCTGTGGAAGGAGAGATCATTGTGAGGGATGCCAGGGACGGTCTTAAAGGTGGAAGACTTGTTTTCTGTGAGATTTGGAGGAATGGTAATATATATGCTTTAAAAACCTAATGTCTCAGATTTCAATATTAAAAATATATATTGATCAGATTCTGTCCCTAAACATGGGGTACTTCCAGACCACAAAGCACAGGCTGTAAGGGAATTGTGTACAAGTGAAGCCCTGGAGCAGAGAGCCGTGGACTCCTCTGGCCAGTTTCCAGAGCTACCTAAAATACAGTTTCTTTTATTTTGAGGCTTTTTTTTTTCTCTCATATCTCCCCTTAAACTCATCTAAGATTTTCATCTTCCTTATTGCTGTAAGTATATGCTACTAATGCCATAATATACTCTGTACAATAGTGCACCTCTAGTAAGAGAATAAATACCTTGTTACACAGCTCCCTCCTGCATAAGAAACTTCAAGTCTAAGGATGATGACATTAGTTATGAAAAATTATCTGAATCTGAGCCCAAGGAATCTATTTGAAAATCAAAGTTTAATCTTATGGATTATATATATATAAATATATTAAAATATATAAATATAAATATATATGTACATATTATATATGTATGTGTATATATATATAATTATATATATATATGAAAGGCAGAGAAGTATCAGGATCTTTGTTTCATTTTAATTCTGCTCCATTCAATTTAAGTGAATTTGTGTTTAGAATAAACATGAGAGTCAGTTATTTGGCAAAGTTACCTTTTCCAGTGTTCAGATTATAAAGCCAGGTGTAGGTAACAACTGACCATTAAGATGATGGTGTAAAGTATCCCAAGAGTAAGAAAATATTGTAAAAGGAAGACAATATGAAGGGAGGCCAATAGTGTAACATAATGTTGTAGACTCACATTTAGAACCACTAACATGACAAAATCTGGTAAAGACTTGTGGGAAGCTCAACAGAATTCCAAGAGCATCTGCTCCAGGCGATATTGATCACTTATTCTGGGCCCCAGTGGTCAGAATTATTAGAAGAGTAATTTTTTTTTCCCTTTTAACATAAGTTTGGGAACACTTAGGCCAAAAGAGTATGACAATAGTTATTTCTTTAACATGCTAAGTATGGCATCTTTTGAATTCTCTTTCTTTCTGGTGAGGTCACATGCCATTCAGGTATATGATATATGTGATTGTATATTATTATCCATGTTCTGTAGATCTATTTTTTACATCCTCTCATGAATCAATATCAGTCCCCATTTTTCTTATTCCATGAAATTAATATGCACAGGGGAAACCTTTGGCTTCCATCTTTCTCCTGTATGAATGTATGATTTTCTTCTTGTTTCTCAAAAAGCCTGGTTGCTGTCTCCAACTCTTTGACTATCCTACTCATTAAATTAGGGCAAAACATTTTGTTTCTGACCATTATCTGAGTCTCCCTATCTCTACAGTATCAGGACATTGCTTGCTCTGTTCTGCCCCCACTTGCTCTGCTCCCTTCTCTGTGTATGCCCTCACCTTTACCTCCAATTCCCCAAAAAAAGAATAATTTGAATTAAGGAAATATTAACTCTAAATGTAACAATAAACACTATGGACGGAGTTACTGTGTGACTTATTTTAAAGGTAGAAAAGAAAAAAACAAACAATATTTTTATAAAGATGATATTTCAACTACACCCAGGAAATTATTATAATCACTAAAATATGTATACCTTAAATTAAGGTTAAAAACCAAAGAGGGAAGAAGAGGAAAATATAGGATAATGTGTCTCACACAAAATATAAGCCAAAGGTTTGGGTTCAGAATGTTTCTACAAGGACCCATTAGAAAAATCAGGGGATTGCATTCACTTTTATGTCAGTTCAAAAATACTTGAGAAAATGTAGACCAAAAAGACCAAGCTTCTGCCAAGGTAGCTGGGATAGATGAATTATAAAGCAATGTCCTCTAGAAGGTCTCAGGAGTGGCTCTGACTCAAAAAGAAAAAAACAGAACCAAAAACTATATTTTGTTAATAAATTACAGAAAATGCCTGAGTATATTCGAAATTACTAATAATTGTTTCAATATTTGAGCTATAGGACTTTAATAGATTATCTTTTGTTGTAACTTCTTTTTATGTATATTCTTTTAACGATAGTCACAATTTCCAAAGGGCTGAGGGCAAAAGGAAAAAGGATGCTTTTGCTTTATGTGGGGGAATCTGCTGGGTGCTTCCCAAATGTTATCCTATCTTTACCCAGTAACACTGAGTGTAGACACAAGGAAGTAATAGCAGACTTCTCAGCAAAACAGATGCCAGAAGAGAACATTCAAAATGATGGCAGGAAGCATCACTCTATGATTTCACATTTAGCCAAAATTCATTTAGGAATAAGAGAATCAAATGAGAGAAAATCTTATGAGATAAAGTCTAACAAAATGTATCTCCCACAGGCCTTCAGTGGGAGAACTATAAATGGATGTACTTGCATCTTTTTTGAAGTGAAAGTATATGATGTAAGAAAACATGCTGAGCATACAAGTTGCTATGACATGTTAGTAAATGTAACTGTTAACATAAACAAAACAGCCTTTTATATGAAAAAAAGGGAAAAAGGAAATGCTTGTCAGCCATGAAATGCTGATTAAGTAATACCAATGAGTCATTAAATCAAAATAAGTCCCTTGTCATGGCTAGTGAGAAGATGAAAATCTTGAATAATTGTAGAATTCATTAGACAAATTTAGAATTAAAGTGTGTGTTAAAAATGCAAAGGTAGATCACCTTTCCTGCCTCTGAACCCCTGCCCCATCAGTGGTTGTAGTAACTTCAAAGTCTACCCACCTCGTGGTGATGCCACAGGACTTCTAGCCACAGATGAAGGTCGTTGTTCATGCACAGGTGCATGAGTTCTGTTGCAATTCTGGGTCTGCTCAGTGTCTGTACTGCCAGGCTGCCCTGACTCCAGACATCCTGACCTCCGCTGCTGCAGAGAGGTGCTGATGGCATGTCTGAAAACGTGGGAGGAAGGAAGGAGAGTGACCTGTTCGCTGAGGCAAGTAGTCAAGCCAGCAGTTGAGAATGATGGATCTCAAGAGACAGAATAGGCCTCTCAGAAGGAAGAGTATGCTGAGGAGGTGGGTTCCAGTAAGAAAATACTAGAAATAGTGAAGGACAATCAGATGTTAGATGATAAAACTAAAACAAGTTAGTAATAACCCTGATGTTCTTTATTCAAAGGAACACAATCCATGTGATGTAGTTTTGGAATATAGGTGAGGTTTGGTGGGGTGAGGTCAAGAGCCAACAACCAAGAATTCTTGAGACGCCTTTGGTGCAAGATGGTGATTTTATTAAAGCACAGGGACAGGATCTGTGGGCAGAAAGAGCTGCTGCCCGGGGTTTGTGAGGGGTGGTTGATTATATACTTGGGAGCTGGGGGAGGTAAGGAAAAGAGAGATTTTCAAAAGAACTTTCATATGCTAAAGAGGACCTCCAAGATACTGGAGATGTCAAATTTAAGGTTGTTTTTCCCTCTAGGAAGGCCTCAACCTTAAGACAGTTGGGAGCTTCCTGGAGGAACCTGACACTCAGTCTGCCTCAAGTATTTGTCAATGGGCTGCAGATTATAAGGACATTTAATTTTATCTATATTTCCTTCTGGAAACTAGGTTATTTTGATAAGAATGTTTTTACTTGTAAATCCCTAAGACATTTATAAACTGAGGGAGACTCATGTCTTGCAAGAATGTAATCTCTATAAATTAACCATTTGTTTTTCTTTTTTTTAGCTTTAGGGCAGCCAGGAGAGCCTGAGGAATGTCACACACATCCCACCTGGGAGTGGAGGAGGGGTGGTTTGCAGGGTGTCAGCTTGTGCTTTGTCCTCGGCTAGCCTCCTGCTCCCTCATCACATGGATTAGGGTAGTATAGTGCCTCACCCACCTCTGAGGACTGTTCCCAAAGGATTTAGGACAAGGATTTAGGACCATTAGAAGAGGCACCATGGAAATAGGACACAACTAGCTAGGAGTTTGGGCATCTCCTTATAAGGCCAGTAAGTCTGATGTCCTAGGGTAAGGTAAGCTGTTCAAGCCAAGTTGGAGCACTGTGATGGGTGTATGTTAGGATTGCTCCATAGGTGTTTGCTGCAAGTGCAGGACTTCAGATTTTATTATTTATTATTTTATTTATTTGTTCATGAGAGACACACAGAGAAAAAGGCAGAGACATATACATAGGGAGAAGCAGACTCCCAGCAGGGAGCCTGATGCAGGCAGGACTCAATCCCAGGACCCCGGGATCATGACCTGAGCCAAAAGCAGATGCTCAACCACTGAGCCACCCAGGTGCCCCGGGACTTCAGTTTAATTTTTGATGTGGGCCAGACGACCAGGGCAGCCTCTGTGCTGTGGGTCCTGATACACAATTAACTATCACAAAATATGCTGTGAAGAGGTCGAGCGGGGTGATCATTATCTGAGGACATAGAATAAGCATATTTTTGAGGAGTGATGTGGGATAGAAGCAGAAAAATGTTCACCGTTAGCCCAGAAGGCTGACCTATAGCCCGCAGAGTTCTGATAAGGATCAAATACGTCCTGGTTGCTACATTCTTAAAGGGTCTCATGACTGCCGGTACATCTCACCGATAGTTAATATGGAGCTGAACGATAAGCACCAGAGAAATCTTGCAAAAGTGGTTTTACGAGTAGAAATTCGAGGAAACATTTATGATCTAACACTCCCTGCATGTCCCCTCCCCCTTGAGCACTAAGCAAATACCCACCAGCTGCATACAGCAAAAGTGAAGCTCTTTCTGCCCATGGGTCCTTGCCCTTATGCTACTTAAATAAACTTACAGAGGTGCACCATAAAACGTCTCAACAGTTCCTTCTTGGCCACTGGGCTTGAAGACTCCACAACAAGGAACTGTATTTTTCTTTGAAGGCATTCAATTTGTGACTGAAGATTTTGTCTTTCATTTGAGAATACTGATGTTAACCATGAGAGCAATGATATTGAAAACATTCAGCCCTTGCCTCGAATGATTAGCACTCAGTGAAATGTCACAAGAAACTTCCAGAAGAGTGAGCCCAAATAGAACAAAATTAATGATTCTAGAAGAAAATATGCTATTATCTGTTAATCTGCTAGATAAGCAACAGAATTTATCAGTGTGTGAATTATGAACCCATAGAAAACCAGATATTGAAATGGGAATTTTTGAAGGGATGAAAGAAAAGGCAATGACCAAGGAAGAGAAAAAATAAGAAAAAGATAACCACAAGAAATGGTCCTTGTCCTTGGCTGAACTTTGGAATCACCTGGGAGCTTTAAAGAATCCTGAGGCTTGGGCACATGCAAGTTAATTAAATCAGAGTCTCCGGGGGTCCGCATTTTTTTTTTTTTAAGGCCCCAGGTATAGTTAGGTTTGAGTACCACTACTCTAAAGAAATACTTTATTTTTTTATGATTTTGAGAATAAGTTGCATAGAAAGATGGTTCATAAACAGGATGAAAATAGTTAGAATCATAAAAGATGCCCCAGTAAAACAAACAAACAAAAACCCTAAAAAACAAACAAAATATCAGATTCTGGTGAACCTAAGATTTTCCTGGTGGGATTTCTCTTTCAGCCCCCAAAGTTTTTAATAAGTGAGATATTGGCCCGTGATGTTGTGATTTATAGGAAATATGTTTGGCCTTCATCCATGCTTCCTGGCTCACAGGTCCCAAAACCTTTGTAATTTTCTGAAGAATAAGAGCAATGGGAGCATCTTTTATTATCACATTCAGTCTCTTGTCTTCAGTTCCTGAAATTGCTTTGGAGCCATAAATGTGAAATGGGTGTCTTGTTATTTGTAACAAGCCCCCTTCCACCACAGCTGTGTTAATGTTAATAAAGTGACTTTTGGAAAGCAGCTAAGGTTGGGGCTGGTTGCCAGGAGAACCAGAGGAGCTGGAGGTTAGATGCATCATCAATGGCTAATGGTTTAATCAGTCATGCCTGTGCAATGAAGCCTCCATTAAAACCCAAAAGGATAGAGTTCAGAGAGCTTCCAGGTTGGGGAACCAGAACTCTTCCACATGCAGGGTCCCAAGCTCCGCAAGGACAGACGCTCCTTTGTCTAGGACCTCAGCCTAGGTATCTGTTCATCTAGCTGTTGATTTGCATCCTTTTTATAAGAAATCAGTAAGTTAAGTAAGTAAGTAAATCAGTTTCCTGAGTCCTGTGAGCTGCTCTGGAAAATTAAGCAAACCTAAGGAGGGTGTCAATGGGAACCTCTGATTTATAGTCAATCAGTGAGAAGCACACAGGTAATGACCTGGAGTCTGGTTGTCATCTGCAGTCCAAAGAGGCAGTAGTGGGAACTCCTGGTCTGTAGCCAGGAAGTCAGAAGCTCGGGGAGGGCTTGTGATTGGCATCTGATATGGGGGGCAGCCTGGTGGGGACAGAATGCTAAATCTGTGAAATCTGACATTATCTCAGGATATATACGGTCAGAATTGAGTTGAACTGGAGAACACCTTGCTGATAAGCAATATCTTATTGTATATGTGGGTGAATCCCCCAACACACACACTCAGTAGAGGTGGGTGCAGAACCCCTTTAGAGCACAGCAAACGTAAAGAGGTCAGACACACATAATTCTCATCCTTCCTTCTTTGATAGGGCAACAATGACAGGTCACATGATGTTTCAGATAGTGATGAAAGAAAAACTCTCTTTAAGTTGGTATGATTGAACTTTGTTCAAACCAAAGCTTGATTTATGGCCCACCAAGCATTCATTGTACATCTACTTTGTGAATGGGTAGCCTAAAGGAAAGCCATCTTATCCTTGAGATATTAATACTGCTATGCCCCACATTCCTTCATGTTAAAAACTCATGATTCCTGGGTGCCTGGGTGGCTCAGTGGTTGAGCATCTGCCTTTGACTCAGGTCATGATCCTGGGATCCTGGGATCCAGGCTGCATCAGGCTCCCTGCAGGGAGCTTGATTCTCCCTTTGCCTATGTCTCTGTGTGTCTCTCATGAATAAATAAAATCTTAAAGAAAAAAAAAACCAACAACTCATGATTCCTGCCTATATGCTAGTGCATAATCTTTTGAGCTTTTGCAAGATCCAAAAAAGTATATAACCCTGTAAAAACTGTTCATTCTCTGGAGCACTTTCTTCCCTGTGAAGATTGTGTTTTCCTTGGGCTGTCCTACCTTGGGCTCTAATAAAACTATTTTCTTTTTATAGTAGAGTTTTCTCTCTATGGTAAATTTATGTCATATTGGATGGAAACAAAAGAAGTCAGTCTGGAAATATTAATATGCAGCAGAAATGGAAGCCATGTCAAACTATTCAAATATAGAGTAGAAAGATTCCTAGTGACTCTTACTTCAAATAATTTTGTCCTTCTGCAGCTCTTGAGAGTGGAGACCTGTCAGCTGCTGTCAATGTTTTCCTTCTGCAGATTATGAATTGGGGTACTTTTCCAATGAGAATAGCTCCATGATGATGTAATTGAGAAGGAAAGCTGTTGAAAATAATAATGATGACTAAGATAAAGAAGCCCAAGTTTAGGATTTCTGGTAGGACTGCATTTAATAATTATGAAATTTTGCTTCTTCGAAGATTTTTTTAAAAAATTATATATGTTCTTGCCTCCTTCATAGACTATAGTCAGTGGAATTGTAATGGTATTGTGTGGTGACAGATGGTGGCTATAGCTTTGGTGGGCATGGCATAAGGTATAGAGTTGTGGAATCACTATGTTGTATCCCTAAAACTAATGTAACACTGCATATCTATTATACTTAAAAAAAAAAACTTTGTATGACAGGAAAGCTAGTCATAATAAGATTAGCTTTTATATCATTATAGTGTTAATTTTTTTAACTCAATTACTGGCTAGAGCATAATACATTTAAAATATCAGTATTGCGGAAAAGGATTAGCATTCACTTTGTGTCTACGTTGACACAAAACATTGTATCATATACAAAACATTGATAAGACTGTGAGTCTCCTGGGTCCTAATTGCATCTGTCAGAGAATCCACGTGACCATGAACATCATCATCATGTAGGAAGACTGCCATGTTTACAAAATGTAAACTAGCATTTACTGATCTTAAGTAGAAGCTGGCCCAGAAACAGCCTAGTACTTACAGTACAGTACTTTTATAGCATGTTGGGTAATGTTTGTGTTGGGGATACTGGTGTATGATGGAGGTGAGCAGGTAATAACTACCTTTCCCTTAAAAGAATCAACATGGAGGCGATGCCTGATTGTCAGTTTGTGAGATGCAACTCTGCTTGCACGGCTTCCCATCTTCCTTTCTCCATCCCTCTGGGTGTCAGCTCTCAGCTATCTCCTCTGCCCCTCTGTGCTGTTAGTTGTACGTAGGCTGGGTCTTGTAAGGGAGGCCTGTTGTTTTATAGTGTTTCCTATGTTTTAGCAATGGGTTCATTTCAGGGTAAGGAGTTAACAAATCTATTTGGGTACCACATCTAAATCACATTCTCCACTTAGTCTTTCTTCAGTAACTCTTAATGTCTCTCCCTTAATTAGTTCTCAATAAGAGTGATGTAGAAGCTTGTTCTTTATTGGAAACCCCAGCATATTGTACCCAAACTACACTGGGACATTTGGATTATTGATTACAGGGGCTTAGAATTTCTTGTGTTGTGTGGGTGGGGAGCTCTAAGGGACACTGGGAGCTGGGATTAAGGGGAAAGGGACTTGTTCCTTCCTGTTTGCTTGCTGATTTTGTCAGGATTGCTCAACTACTCTTCATTTTGCCGGTGGCAGCAGGTGCCTGGTGCTTCAGTCTTTATTTTCCCATAGAATGAGCCTCCTTCCTCTCACTGGAGGGCAACAGTGCACACTGGGGACCACCTCTCCCTCAGAGGTAAAGTCTGAACCCTGACTTCTGACCTTCTAGATTGTAACTACACCAACTTCTGTTCTGGATCTGAGCCCTAGGAATGGTGGTTGCCTCACATGGCTCCTACCTATGTATCACAGAGCTCAATTTTACTGTTGAAATTCTGCAACACCACTTTAACCATTTTGTTACATTAAATTCTCTATTGAAATACCTATATGATTTCTCTTCTCCTGTGGGATTCCCATCTGATTCAAAGAGAGGTTTGAAAAACACTCTGAAATTTGGGCAGTTATACAAGCAATTACATAAAATATCTGGGCAAGTATGAGAGTTAAAGAACAGAAAATTACTATATAATATTTCTAAAATTATCTGATGTTTTTCAAGGGGATCCAGTTATTACAGTGTGCATGTATTACCTATACCCTGAGTGAAAATGCCCAAGATAGTTAGGAATTTTGTTCATTAAATGAAGACAAAACAATGAAGAGTTAAAAAAAAAAAAAGTGGGCACCAGGTCAGACAATGCTATAGTATCTCTTTACATAGCAAACAAAAGAAAAAAAAAAAAAACCTAAAAGCCAAGAACAAGAGTGCGAAACAGAAAACACAAATGGTAGACAGTCTAGACATCTCAATATTTACAATGAATGAAAATAGATTATAATCTCCTATTTCCACATTGATATTTTCAAATCCATAAAATACAGCTACATATTGTTTATAAGAGCAACTAAAACACAATCACAAAGAAGAGCCTGGAATAAGGGTATTGAAGAACATATCCTATGCAAATATGTGATAAAATGAAGCAATAATATAAATACTAGGCAGATATTTGCATCTGTGTTTATATAAGGGAGAAAACATTAATTAGTATAGAGTGAGTTAGTACATGCAAATACAGGTAATAGACTATCAAGAAGATGTAACAATCGTAAATATGTACGTATGTGACAACATAGCTACACTATAGAATTAGGGGGAAAAAAACCTCAGAATTATCATGAAAAGTTTTTTAAATCCAACTTGATAGTGGGGTATTTAGCAAAATGTTTTCAGAAACAAATTGATAATCCTGAAAAGATTTAGAAATACAAGGTCTGGAAAACAGAATTAACAAGTTTGATCTAATACATAAAGAATCCTACACCCGAGAAAAAGAGAGGGTGGCTGGGTGGCTCAGTAGGTTAAGGATCTAACACCTAATTTTGGCTCAGGTCATGATTTCAGGGTAGTGAGATCGAGCCCTGCATCAGGTTCCACTCAGCATGGAGTCAGCTTGATTCTCTCCCTCTGACTCTCCCCTCCCATCCCCCACTAGTGCTTGCTTTCTCTCTTGGTCTCTCTCTTGGTCTCTCAAAATAAATAAAATCTTACAAAAAAGAAATAAAGAATATACATAACATTCAAATAATATAAAAATCATGAAATTTGAATATATACAGAGCAACAAAACCTCTCCAATTTTCAAAGAAAAATATTACAAGGATTCATTATTTTACCACAGTGATAATACATTTAAAATTAATAATAAAAGGTAATACAAATATTTGGAAACCTAAAAATGTACTTCTGTATCATTTGTGTTTTTAAAATGAAGTTAATAATGATGAAAGTTCCAAATATCATACCTAAAAGGGCAGAAAAAAGCAAATTTATATCTCTGGTTACATTTATTAAAAAAATAGGACACAAAAAGTAAGTTCAATTCTCAACTCAGGAAGATGATCAAGAATTAAAATAGATTTTGAAGGTCATTAAAATATAAACCTAATTCTTTTACAAAGACCAATAAAATAGGTAAGACTGATGAGGGAAAAAAAAGAGAAAGGTCTATATACAATGTTAGGAATAATAACTTAGATAATCAAAAAAGTAGAGATTTAAAAACAGAATTCTATGAGCAAAATTTATTTCAATAAATATTAAAATTAGAAATATTGCTAAAACTTCCTTATGTAGAAATAGAAAATCTGAACAATAAATATTCAAAAAATTGAGTTGACCAAAATTATCCAATCAGAGAACACTAAATTATACAGTTTTAAAGACAAATTTTACCAATCTTCAGGGAAGGCTAATTTTTATATTACGTAAAACCTTTGTGAGAACAGAAAAAGAGGAACAACTATCCAGTTCATTTTATAAGGCTAATACAACATTGATAACAAAACCAGAAAAGGATAGTAGAAGAAAAGTAACTTCCTGAATAAATCTCAAAAGGTAAAATAAATACAAAAATCTTAAATAATTACTAAACCAAGCATAGCATTTTTGTTATTAAATAAAAGGTATTTTTCAGATAAAATAGATTTGAAGGCAAAAAAAATGTTTTGAGAAAAATAGAAATAGGAGCCTTATATGCCAGTAGACTTAGAAAAGGAAGAATTATGATAAGTTTATATGTTTAACAAGTTGGACCACGAATAGCATACTGGTAATGATGACTGTTTCTCTCTAGGCACCAAATGCCCTTGGACATTATAGGGCATGTAGCATCTTTCCGACATGTCAGGGTACAAATCCGGATGCCAGCGACCAATAAGCCTTTCCCTGAACAGGTGTGATGGAGAAGAGCCCATTTCAGATTTATTGCAGGTCAGTGCTCTCAGGGTAAAAAATAATTAGTCTATCCATAATTTTCTTAGTGGGTTGGTATGTACAATAAAATAACTTTAAAAACTAACTTAGGAAATTATGTTCTACCTCTTTTATATTTGAGTGTAAGAATAGATTTAGATAAAAGAACAAAAGAAATTTAAGCCACAAAATCACCATCAAATTGACTCCATTGTATTTTCCAGAATTATACAATGGGGTTAGTTCATTTCCATTTTAGGAAGAAAAGAAAATGTAGTAGGTACAGACCTAGGGGAACTTGGGTCTTTCCACCCCCTTGAGCTCAGCATCTCTGGAAATTAAAAACTAGAGATTGTTTCCTGATGAGAGTTTTCCTTCTCTTTCTGTACTCTAGTTAAAATCTACAAAACAAGATCTAACAAGTCCCATCGGGACACCTTATCCTATTTCCTGACTCTTTACCATGTTCCCCATAGCTTCTATAGGTCCTGCTACCTGGTCTTACTTTATAAATTGTATTCCTTGTGGTGACCTGATGGAAAAAATAGGATGCATGGTCAGTCAGGTCAGGTGTGGTATAAAATTTAGCCAACACCAGAGAGCATGGGAAAAATATATGAGTTTCATCTGCCCTAAATACCACTTAATCTTTCTGGGTGTTAGCTGAGGTGGGTGGTGGAGGCGTTGTTGGAGTTCTGGAAACCAAAATAAATCCAAGGTTGTGTTAATTGTGATAGATGGAGGAACCTGGAAGACATTCTAATGCTTCTTACATTTAGGATCATGGACCCCGCAGTGAGTGAAGAAATCATCATCAGTGGCATTTTGTCATGAATGTCACTCTAAGAAAACCAGAGGTAAGTACAGTGAGAGCCCGTCTTCCCCAGGAGCAACAGATGGTGATGTGCAGGAGGAGTCTTCATCTCTCCCCCTAGGCCAAACACTCAGAAGCTTGAGAGGTGGGTAAGCTGCACAGAGAGTAAATTTCTCTCTTCTCAAAGAAATACTGTCGCCTTTGTTGAGAAACTTTTTCTTCCAAGAGATCACTGGAAGAAAATAATCCAAAACTAACTTATATATGCTGTTTATTGGTTTACTTGTACTTCACCCAACTTCTTTGCAGTTTGTCTCCTTATTTTTACCTGTAAATACGAGATAAGTTTATTACCCAGTCTTTGTTCACTATACAATGTCTGACAGGCTGTAATGAACAATCATAATGCAAAATGTAATTGTTAGTGTTGGCCAGTGCCAAATTTCTGCTGTTTATAGATTTTAGCTAATAGGATATTTAAAAGTTATCACCCCTTTTAGATACACTTAATATGTGTTATTTACTCTCCTGCATTTAGTGTTGAGTTTCCTATTTAAATTATGGCATAGCTGTTTGAAAGTTTTGTTTGCAAACTTTTTTATTGCCTAATGAACTTAATGAACACCTTAATGAACACTTAATGGTGTTTTCATGAGATAATGGGCTTGACTGACTAAAAAAAAGGAATTTATTACAGAAGAGGAGTGTCCTGAAGGTTTTATTTTTGAATGTGAAATTTCTTTTGATAATTTATTAAATATAAGAATAAGCATCTTCTGTGAATCCTTTTAACTCCTTTTAACTGTCCTGCCTTTCCAACCAGGTTATACACACCAGTAGACAGGAACTGTCTTCTATACCCTCAGCTGAGATGAAGCAGGACATAGAATATGTTTAGTAGATATCTGTGCATTTTATATTTTGTCTTTTAACTATTTGCAGGTAGGAGGAAGATGAGGTACTCATTGGTCTTTCTACTTTGGTTTATTGTGTGCCTTCATCATATGAAATTTTAGAAACAGCATTGTTGTCTTCATCGGCTCCAAATATTGCAAGAAAGTTGAACTGAATATGGCTAACAATTTTCTATATATTTAGGGCCAATGAATCCTATAGTTGGAAGGGACCTTAGCATTCTTCTGATTCAACACAGGAACCCTGTCTCAAATAAATGGTTAGTCAATTTTTGATTTAAAACATTCACTGACCTAAAGTTCATCTCCAATAAAACAACCAGTTTCCAAGGAGGTGATTTCCACTATTACAGTTATTTTCTGAACTAAGATAAAAATCATCCTTCAATAATTTCTGTTTTGAATTCTGACTCTATCTTTGAAACAGGGCAAAAGGTTACTTGCTTTGGTTTAAGAGACCTTTCAAATACCAACTTAAGAGAAAAGTCAAATGAGGACCTGATAGATAGGAACTCAATTATGGATTTTCCTAGGATTCTTATTGTAGTGAAATTCAGGTGGATTCTGGACTGAAGAAAGGTATGGAGTGAAACAAAACAGAAGCAATGGCTTAAAGTTTACATGATCCAAACTTCAGAGTACGCACTCTGTGTGGAAAGATTTTTTAAAAATTTGATAAGCCACTAAAACCTAAAGATCCATGATAAATAATAAGTTTTTACATAGAGTTAGGCCATAAAATATGCCAATGGTTCTACAAATATGAGCCTATAGTGAGGGCTCTTGCTCTAGGCTTAGATAGGGAACAGAACTTGTTAAGACCCAGGCTATGACCCACCATGAAATCATTAAACCAACATTTTTACTAATTAAATAGAATAGAATAATATAGAAAATACATAGCACATAATAAGGACTCAAGAATATATATACTAACGCATGTATGTACCTAGTAGATATTTCTTATTGTAGGATATGGCAAAATATTTGGGAAAAACTAGGTAGGTAGGTAAGCAGGTAGATAAAGAGATACAGAATATAAATATAACATCAAGTATAATAGGGGTGCCCGGGGTACCATCCTGATGATAAGATAGAACAATCAGAATAGAACATCTGTAGGTACAAAAGTCAAAAGACAAAGGTCTCCATTTGAAATCTAGCCAAAGTTGGGGCAAATGGCCTGCCATCCTCTACTTTGTTCAAGATTATGCTGTCAGTGAAGTTGGCAGGGCTAACAAATAATTCATATATTGAAGGCACAAATTCATGAGAAAAACCTAATGGAAGAATCACTGACGTGCACCTATCCTTCTTCCCATCCTCATATGAAAGATATTTGAGGCAGCGGCACAAAGTCACATGTATGGATATATGCATACCGCCACCCGGAAACCCACATAGGCAAACCTCTGCTAGAATCATTACAAACTGAGGGAAATACCCACTTCCATGAAGGCGATTTAAGTATTAATATTTTAAACTGTGGTGAAAGTGGGTTAATAAACATGAGGTTTACCGAATACTGTAATAGAATGCCAGCATGCAGCTTATTGCAGTGAAAACATTTCCTCTGTGTCATCTGGAATGCATAGCTTTCACTTAGAAAGCGACAAACAGGACAAAAATGTCATTGAAGATGTTTTCTCAGGAAATAAATGATGACACACATAGATCATGTTTAAACACTTCCCTCAGGCATCCAGACTTGGTCAGCTCCATTATCTCTTTCACAGGGAAATGGCGGGAAATCAGACCTCTGTCACCGAGTTCATCCTATTGGGCTTTCCCCTCAGCCCAGAGATTCAGATGGTTCTCTTTGGGCTCTTCACCCTGTTCTACGCCTTCACCCTGCTGGGGAATGGGCTCATCCTGGGGCTCATCTCACTGGACCCGAGACTGCACACCCCCATGTACTTCTTCCTCTCCCACCTGGCCATTGTCGACATAGCCTATGCCTGCAACACGGTGCCCCAGATGCTGGTGAACCTCCTGAGGCCAGACAAGCCCATCTCCTTTGCTGGCTGCCTGACGCAGACCTTTCTTTTCTTGACCTTTGCTCATACTGAGTGTCTTCTCCTGGTGGTGATGTCCTATGACCGGTACGTGGCCATCAGCCACCCCCTCCACTATTCTGTCATCATGAGCTGGAGAGTCTGCATCACCCTGGCATTGACTGCCTGGATTTTAGGAGTCCTCCTGGCCCTAGTACATCTAGGGTTACTCATACCATTGCCTTTCTGTGGACCCCAGAAAGTCAACCACTTTTTCTGTGAAATTATAGCTGTCCTCAAACTTGCCTGTGCAGATACCCACATTAATGAGATTATGGTATTGACTGGGGCCGTGTCTGTGCTGGTAGGGCCCTTTTCCTCAATTGTGATATCATACATTCATATTCTACGTGCCATCCTGAAGATTCAGTCAGGGGAGGGGCGCCAGAAAGCCTTCTCCACCTGCTCATCCCATCTCTGTGTGGTTGGACTCTTTTATGGCACAGCCATTATAATGTATGTTGGGCCCAGATATGGGAACCCCAAGGAGCAAAAGAAATACCTGCTCCTGTTTCACAGCCTTTTCAATCCCATGCTCAATCCCCTTATCTATAGTCTGAGGAACAAAGAAGTCAAAGCTGCTCTGAAGAGGATTCTTGAAAAAGAAAGAACTTCATGAAAACCTGTAGAATAATAAAGTAGCTGAGTTTAAAGGGACCCGAGAAATCATCTTATCCAATATTTATCAAGATTCACAAACATGCTCTAGGGCATCCTTTTCATCTTCAGATTTTCCTGGCACTCTCTCCCAAGAAAGTTCATTCTACTTACCTCCCTCTGACATTGAATGTCAATGCTGCACAAGGAAAGGGAAATAACTTCCCACTAGCTGCACTGTGGACACACTTGTAATATATTATGCAAAATATTCTGAATAAAAGGAAATAAGTTTGTATATTTTTCTGTAATCAGGACTAGTAGATAACATTTAATAAAATAAAGCAAGGTATTGGAAGAATGTGTAAGATATAGCAACTGGGAGAGATTGATAACATAGTAATTTCAATATTTGAAATTCAATAGCTGTCATCTTCATACATTTAGAATACAATTCCTGCATAAATTCTTGTGATAGTAAAGTTTTCTAAGGCATAATCAGCTTGAGTGGGGAAGACCATGAGCCATGGCTTCACGGGGGAAGGAATGAAAAATGTAAGCGTGACGCCACTACCAATAACAAGAAAACCCCAAAGGCTGTCTCGCTAGTAAGTATTTGGATATTGGGGCTTTCCCTGTCACTCATTTTCTCCACTTGGGGAATGGAGGTGGAGATTCATGGAGGAGAAGAGAACAGAATGAAAGTCATTGAGAGTTCTTGAAAGAACTCTTTCTCTCATTGGTTGGGTCGATTGTCTCCCATGGGAAATGACCAACACTTGGAGAAAAGTTTCTAGCAAATGAGAACAGACTATAATTGTTGTGATGACTAGCTGATGAATAATACTTGAGCTACAAACTATCAGGAATAATTTGACTTTAAATTAAGAGATTTAAGTTAAATAACCATCTTACTCAAACTGAAATTCTAGCACTTAGTTATGAAGTGAGAGAAAACAGTTAAGAAGGAGTAGAAAAGGATATATAAAGAGACTTTTTTGCTTTTCAATTCTTTTGTCAAATCTGCCATATACTTAAATTGTATAAAAGGCAAGTATACAACTTTTAGAATAAGGTGATTTTTTTTTTTGATGGGGGGAAGAGTGTTATAAAGAGGAAAATATATGGACTTCTGTCTTAAAAAGCAGCCCTTTTGTAAGGACATCTGTTATACAGACATAACTATATGACCAAATAAAGGTTGAAAACACATGATTGTGAGTTAAGATAAGCTGGGTTTTTATAAAGCTCTGCCAATTGCTAGATGTGCAAACTTTTGCAATATACCAGAATTCTTTGGAATTTAGATTTTATTGTGGATAAAATGAGTTCATTAATACTAAGCATGTAGGTTTTCTTTTTTTTTTTTTAAGTTAGAATTAAAGATTTTATTTATTTATTCTTGAGAGACACACAGAGAGAGGCAGAGACATAGGCATAGGGAGAAGCAGGCTCCATGCAGGGAGCCCGATGTGGGACTCGATCTCAGGACCCCAGGATCATGACCTGGGCTGAAGGCAGATGCTCAACTGCTGAGCCACCCAGGTGTCCCTAGCATGTAGGTTTCTAAGCAGAAATACTATGTGCAAAATGCTTAACAGAATCTATGAGTCATAATAAAAGCTCAATAAATGGTAATTATTAATATTAGCTGCTGTATACATTTATCATATCTTTAAAGAATGAGGACTATGACTTATAAATGAGACCATGGAAAATGAGATCTTCTACTACACTAGAAAAAAATCAGGAATTTTGCAAAATGTAGTCTTTTATATGCTTGAAAATGCCAAGATTTCAAATGATTTAGAAAGTATGAAATGACTTTCTTTCACAATCTCAATTCTCTAAAGAAATAATAAATATTTTAAAAGTATGTGGATGGAGTGCCTAAGTGGCTTGGTTGGTTCAGTGTCTGAATCTTCATTTTTGGCTCAGGTCATGATCTCAGGGTCGTGGGATGGAGCCCCACATTGGGCTCTGCACTGTACATGGATCCTGCTTGGGATTCTCTCTCTCCCTCACCCTCTGCCCTGCCCCCACCTTGAGTGCCTGTGGTGTGCACACACCCGTGCTATCTCTCAAAAAAATTTTTTTAATTAATTAATTAAAAGTACATATATAAATACAATTCAGAATCGCAATATTTTATGTATATCTATATGTAGTGGTGCATATAATTTATATATGTAGATGTAGATGCACCTACATTCACATGTATCACACACAAAGAGGGCATTATTTTTATTTGCCTTCTTTCACTGTGGGAGAATCACTCAGGTTGTTGCATGTGGCTCTGTTTTGTTAACTTTCATATGCATTATGTTGCATAAACATATCACAGTTTATCCATTATATTTCTGATGAGTTGAGTTGTCTACAATTTGGGCTATAATAAATATTCCATGAATGTTATTATTTCATTATTCAATAACTTCTGTTGGGGAAAGTTGGCTTATGAATGCTCCGCATTTGGTTATGCTTTAGCTTAACCTCCTGAGAGGCTGCCTACAAAATTATCTCTTACTTATGACCTACAACATGCTTCACACTGTGCTAGATTTTGGTAACCCAGTAATGAGCCAAATATATGCAATTTCTACCTATATGAGATTACAGTCTAATAAGGGAGACTGGCATTATTCTGATGATAATAATAATCATAAATATTATAGGATCACAAGTCTGGTTTTTTCTTCTAAATAGCTGATCCAAAAATAAAGAATTTATTGATTCTTTTGTGATTGGCTTAATATTCTTAATTAATAACAGTGAAAGACTTGGGGAGTGGGGAAGGTGAAATTATATATGTGCATTGGGATGACATGAACTTTCCAGTTTTCTATTAAATATAGATAATTAGTCTTGCCTGCTTGGAAGAGCCTCTTTCTCATGCTATTTCATCCTGGCCTATGTATTTGTCTCTCTTTGAGATTTGTTAGATCCTTGGTGAAGGCTGGCCATTCTCTGTGAGATTTAGCCTCTCTCAAACTATCCCAGGTCCTGTCTAGCCTTTGATCCTGGAGTTTAAGGCAGTGGAGAGTATGTTCTCTTACTATATTTAGTCAGCATCCATTATATTTCTATGGTGGGTCATCCACACCTTAGCCCTTGTTATGGGTTTGGATTTGGCTGTGGGTTTCATTTTGAACTCTAGTCTGGTCAGAACCATCCTAAAGCCATCAGAGACAAGGCTATTTCATCTGCACCATGGTGATTCCCTGTGAAAGTTATAACCCTACTTTTCTAGCATTTGAATCCATCACCACCATCTGGGGACATGTGGAATCATTTGAATCCCTTCTAGAAGATATGGAGGCAGCTAGGAATCAGGAGAGCTGCCTCAGGCTTGTACATCTAACCATGTGATTTCTCCAGCACTCAGTTCTCCTTCTTACCCTGTTGTGATGTTTTATGCAATTGTGCTGCGTGTTGGTCTCTAACCAGAGATACGAATGGGGAATTTAGAGAAATACTCATGTGCTTTCAGATTTATTCTCATCATATAGAATAACCTCCTAACTGTGATTGGAAATATCGAAGATTTTCAATATTAGAATATAGATAAAATATATTTAAATAAAACATGCATACTAAAGAATATCTTCTTAAAAATTAGGATTGTTTTATTGTATATTTGTTGACTTGTAATATATTTATATTTCATATTACATGAAAAAAGATTACTAATGCCATATGCATAATATCCAATATTTGAGAAAAAATTCACATTGATAATAAAGGATTTTTTCTTTTATTTGCTTATCTGAATTTTCAAATGCAACTGAGGAAACTGTATTGTGCATATAATGAAGAAATACAAAGTTTTTTGAACAGCACAATTTTAGAAATGAAAAAATCTGTGAAATAGTTAAATGCAGGTTTATAAATAATCTGATCATGTAGAGAAAAATTATGGTAAAATTGGAAAATACAAGGAAACAAAAATGGAGATACACATCAAATAATTTACAAATAGATAAAGAAATGACATTGGAAATAGGAAATGATGAGGGTACCATCAAACAACACTTAAGTGGGAAACTGGAGTGGGAAGTATAAAAAGGAATAATGTTTAGTTGAGAAACAAGGTTTTATAGGTAGGTGCTGAAAGTGACCTTGGGTGATGATAGTGTCTCTCTGTTTACACTAACTTTTGTGCAAAGAGAAATATTAATTATGATGATAGTGTCTCTTTGTTTACACTAACTTTTGTGGAAAGAGAAATAGTAATTATGTTGCTTCCTTTCTATATAAATTAGTTTTAGGATTTCTAGGATAGAAACAACAAACAATATACCAGAGTAACTATCTTGAATATCATATTTTGATAAAGCACCTAAAAATACTGGATAAAATATTTTAAAAACCATAATTTTTAAATGTACAGTTGGGCTTTAAGAGCATAAATAAAATTCTCATAGGACCAAGATGAGGCACAGCCACCAATTGTGTGGTGAGATTGTAAACCAGCACGTGGCTTTCGGGTCACTTTCAATCCCCAGGATTCCAGGTGGCAATGACTGCAATTGGCCCATGAGAGATATAGCCTTCGCTTATGTAAGGCAGGAAATTAGAATAAAGACATGTTCTTGAAACTGGACCCTTCCCCCATTGCCATTGGGAATACTATAATAAGCAGTTAATTGAGAAGCTAACGTCTCAGTTGAATCTACAGAAATCAGAGGACACTGAGAGAATATCTTTAAAGTGTTGAAAAATAGCTGCCAATCAGAAATTTTACATGTGGAAGAGTGCTCTTCCAAAACTCAGATGAAATAAACATATTCCCAAACAAAAACAAAAATAAAACCAACAAGAAAACAAATGAATTTGAGTCTTTATTGCCAGTAGGTCTACACTGCAAGAAATCCTAAGAAATACCTTTTTCTAGCTGCAGGAATGCTCTCTGATCATAATGGATGTAATTTTTTTCTCTAAGTATTAAAAAGTATCTATCTTTGGCTTTCAGAAATGTTACTATAGTATTTACAAGTATATTTTATATCAATTTATCCTGCCTATGATTTGCTGAGATTTCTGCATTCATGGGAGCATACTTTCATCATGATTGGGAAATACTTAGAAATAATTTCTTCAAAATTTGCATTTTTCCCCATTATGCTTTTCTTTTCTTTTGAGTATATGTTAGAATTGTTTTCTACCACACTCTTTTATAACTTTCAGACTCAACTTAATTTTTCTATTATTTAGCTTTTTATACTTTTATTTCATAGTATTCTGTTAATCTTAGTGTGAGTTTATTGGTTCTTATCTCCCCTGGGGGCAATCATCTGTTAAATTCATCCTATGTTTTTTCAAATTATTATATATTGCTGTTTCAGGATGAATATTTGATTCTTTTTGAGATTTATTATTTATACTTTTGTTTCCCTTTTCTTTGACATAAATTATCATTATTTGAGTTTTTATTTGTAACCTTAATATCTACTATATCTGGGACCCCTACTATTGACTATTTTACCTCTTGATAATTGATAAATTTTCCCTGCTTTTTCATGTGTTAAATGATGCATTTTAGAAGCTGTAGATTATGTCATACTTCTATAAATATTATTGATATATTTTGTTTTTCTCTGAATAAGCAGTGAAATTTGTTAAAGATCACCTTGTTTCTCGTGGGGTTCTGTTTTAAGTTGGTTAAAATTAATCTATTTCAGTTTTACCCTTACTGCTCAGGCATTATTTCTGTGCCTACACCAAGGTCTTTATGAAGAGATCTACATCCCAGCTAGATTGCAATCCAAAATTCCCTGAACATTTCGCAACTTCTGAAGTTTTTGTTCGGCTACTCTCAGCTCTTCTCATCTTTTGGCAACTCAGCCACTGGTCTGCATTAGGCATCAGCATCCATGTACCTTACTTAGGACTAAGAAATGCCTAAGAAAACCCCCAACTCCTCTTAATACAGTTCCTTCCTCTTCCACATCCCTATGCCAACTCAATTCTCAGTTCTCTTATTTTTCTGTAACTATAATCTCTGTTGCTTACATTCAGCAAGACTGCAGCCTTCTGCTTGGACTCTATTTTTATGGCCACCATTTGGAAATATCTTCTGGAAGAAAGCCTCTGTAAATGTGAGTGTACTTTGTATATCTCTTTTTCTCAAGGAGCACAACCTCTACTATTTGTGTACTTTCCAAACACACTCATCTGAAGTCTAAACTCAATTCTAATTATCATAGCAACTTTACTTTGCTCTACTAAACATTAAATATTATCAAATAAACATTTTGTGAAAAAATAATCTCATTAATGATTAAAACAGCATGAAAATAATGTCAGTTTGAAGAGGGTTTAGAAGGGCATTTATATATAATTCACATAAATGGCAAACTGCTATAGTTAACAGTTTTATTTTTAAACTGAAGTCTGTATTAGTAGATAGGTAAGAACTGGGGCAATATAATCCTCATCCATATTCCAAAAGATGTGATTATTCTGAAATATCAAGTCATGTACCTGAGAAGCAAATGTTAAGCAAGTTGACTTGTGGTTGTTAATCATATACACCAAGTGATAAGGTTTCATTGTCTGACAAGGAAGTAATTAGCTGAGTTGGACTGAATTATGTTCACTCAAAGTTTATGTGTTGAAATCATGGTCCTGTAATACCTCAAAGGGGGACTTTTTGAAGATAGGGTTTTATAGAGGTAATTATATCCATGTGAGGTATTCAGAGTAGCCCTAACCAATATAGCTGGTGTTCTTATAAGAGATTAGGACACAGACATAAATATGTGAAGACAGAGGGGAAGACAGTCATCTATTACACGTCAAGAAGAGGGACCTTGGAAGGAACCAACCTGATCCACACCGAAATCTCAGACTACTAACCCTCAGGACTGTGCGAGAATATACTTCTATTATTTACACAGTAAAGTCTGTGGTAGTTTGTTTCCACAGCTCTAGCAAACTAATCAGTGAATTAGAGAATCAAATGAATATTAGTTAGCAGAGAGCCAAGCATAAGTACAAGTTAGTCACCAAAGATACTGTTTAAGCAGCTACTGGAAAATTCTTCACTATGGGGAAAAAAATGACAGTTTATTTCAAGTTTGAGAACAAAATTTTTTTCTTTTTAAAATTAATTAATTTATGTATTTATGTACTTATTTATTTATTTGACAGAGAAACAGATAATACAAGCAGGGGGAGTGGCAGGCAGAAGGAGAGCTGCAGCCTCTAGAAGGAGAGAATAAAGTTGAAGCAATATAAAAGCAAAGAATTAGTAAACTATTGAAATTAAGTTGATATTAACCAGGACCATATTATTATATTATTATAAATTAAAATGCTAATCATAATCCCAAGGGGCACAGCCACTAAGAAAATATATATAAAGAAATGCCAAGAGCATTAAATAGTGCACTACAAAATATTTAACAAAAAGGGGCCAGTAATGAAGGAATGAACAAAGGAACAAAACATCATAAAACATATGAAAACAAATAGCAGTTAGTGGACAGATGTTGATGTTGAGGTTGGGGCTCAGTAGGTTAAGTGGTTGGCTCTTGATTTTGGCTCAGAGCATGATCTCAGGGTCCTGGGTTTGAGCCCTACCTGAAGCCCTGCCTAGAGCCCTGGGTGGAGCCTGTTGGTGAACCCCATGTCAAGCCCCCCATGGATCCCCACTGTGGAGCTCCATGCTCAGTGGGGAGTCTATTTTCTCCTTCTCCTTCTGCCCTTCCCCCCACTTGCTTACTCTCTCTTTCTCAAATAAATAAATAAATATTTAAAAAATAAAAAATAAATGTTGATGTTGGGGTTAGAGTCTAGGTAGACCTTAGATCCAGTATCCTTACACTCTCATCCAAATCGTGGAATTAAGACTAAATCTTATCAACATCTGAGAATACAATGAATGCTTTGAATGTTTAATTAGCAGAACAAAAAAATATATAAAATTATTGTAATCACCAAAGACAGCTAGAAGGAAGGAAGAGAGAAAGAACAGAGGGCATAGGGGTAGAGAAGTGCATTTCTAAATGTATACTACAGAATAGTCTCTACATAAAGCACGCACACTCGAAAACAGAGGGAAGCTGATAATTAACGTCTTATAAGTGGCTTTAAAAATGTTGGACTTACTCTCTTGAGATAGGAGGTCAGTGAACACTGTTGATTCACACTGATGTGCACAAGGCTAACATTCAGTCAGGAACACTGCATTTGGGAAGAGGCCTGGCAGGGCATACTAACTGAAGTGTTATCCGCACGTAAAATGCAGTGAAATCTTTGGGACTGATGAGGTCCCATAGAAAATGGATAGAAAATAGATACAAAGAATAAATCTTGAAAAACGTCAGTGTTCACAGATATGGGAAATGAAGAGAAAGCCACCAAGGAAACAGAGGAGGAACAGCCGGGAAAGTAGAAGGACCACAGGGGTAGCAGAAAATGATCAGAGTTGATGGGATGGAGTGTTTCAAAGAGAGAATTCTATTGACCGGGTTAAATGGTGCTGGCAGGTCAAGTGGGATAAGGACAGAACTGCTCATTGGGTTTAGCAAAGTCAAGATAATTGACATCTTTGAGAAAAAGAGTTTCACATGCTGATTGGATGTGTTCAGGGGAACAGGAGCAGAGACATTTGAGACATGTTGCTGGAGAGAAGTTCTTGAGTGGGCAGGAGGGATGGGATTCATAGCATGAGTGGTAGGCTCTCCTTCTTGAGGGTCAACACCAGTAACCACAGTAACAGCAGAAGAGTTGAGAATAAATGTGGATCCAGAATCCTGGTCAGTGTTGAGTTAAGATTGTGAATTATCATCTGCTAGCTTCTGTGTTCTCAGTAACTCTCAGTCGGTGGCTGGGACTGTGGGTGGGAGGACTCATGGGAGGTTTAAAGAGAGAAAATACAGGGAAAAATCATCTTAGAGAGGAAACTAAGGAAACAGGATGAGTTCTGGTAACATCAAGGACCAAAATGATATGAATACTCATGAATTTAAAGGGATCTGAGTCATCAGGGTAATGTGTTCTTCTCCAGATGTGTGGAGGAAGGCAAAGCCATCCACCATTTAAATTCAGTCTAATACCTAAAGGCTTAGAACAGAGTCATTTAAATTACCTCTTTAAGCATAGGACAGAAAAGAAATGTGAAAAAAAATGAACAAGTAGTTAGAGGGTGACTTGTAATCAAAGGAAGACAGGGAGACACTGAGGGAATAGGGTTGAATCTCTGAGTTTCCATGTAAAAATAAATACTGGCAATGGAAATTTTTGATAATTTACTTTACAGTAACACTTTTCTGCAGATAGAGATTGTTCACTCCCTAAGGAGGAAATTGTGCCTTGGGGTACTGTCTTAACAAGCCCCATGGGGGGCACACCTACATCATAACCTTTAAACTATTCCAAAAGGGGCATGGAAGAAGGCCCACTTGAAGATCAAGTACATAAGAAGTCCAGATACTTGAGGCTTGTTCTATTGACATAAGCCATAAAGTATGACTTCTATCTGCTACATTTTCATGCCAACATCCTCCTGAGTAGGATCACTCATTCCATTTTCCCTGAGTTCTCACTTTTCTGCATAAGCAGGTGCACCCCCGAGCCCCCACCACACGGATAACAAAGCTGGAGAACTCTGCAGAGGTTTTACACTACTCTGTAGGGGAGACGTAGAATGGTGGGAAGACATTTTGTAATGTGTTCCCTGGATGCCACAGGTATGCCTCTGGGGAATGGGTTGGTTTTAGGTGATCAGAGTATAAAGCCCTCACATATAGACACCTCCCGAGCATCCCTGAGTACCCTCTTTTTGGTCAAGGTAGAAAGGATATCTGGGACTCACCATGCACCAACCCCACTTCAGGGAGTAGGTGACTCATTTGCCCATCTCTGTGAGTTTCCCTGTACATTCAAGCCGAATTTAAGGGATATACCAGAAATAGCATCCCCCTTTGTACAAATCATTATAGATAAACTGGTCGAGGAATAACAGAGGAGAAAGACAGAAGGCTGGCAGAAATCTCAGGTTTAAAAAGAAGATTTCTTTCTCCCACTCTTCTGAGGTTCTTAACAGTAATACCATATTTATGCTGTCACAACCCCTCCCTCGTCACTCATATGGGAAGAGGCAGTGGAATCAGATGTCTGTCACTCATGGCATCAAACTGAAATTGGCCTAGGAGCCATCTCATTCTTTTGCCTCTTTTTACAAATTAAATATGAAGCCAGAGTCTTACACAATTTATCTTGACCTGCATTTCTTCCCCTACTGCACTATCTGCTCCTACTACATCTTAGAAGTATCTTCCAACCAGGGAAGTGAGAACACTGGGGCTCCTTTTATATGCTGCCCAGGAAGGAGATCTTAGTCAGTGGCAGGGAGAAATCCTGTAGCTATTTGATAAAATTCCATTATTATTTTTTGTTTATCACTGAAGCTAATAGAGGTGTCTGATTAGCTTTTTCTTTTTTGGTGTCCCAGGCTTACTCTTCAGGAATGGTAGTCCTCATCCTAGAGACACCCTTTGATCCCAGAGTGGAATTATGTGATCACTATTTTTACTTATTAAAGTTATGAGGAGAGTATAGCTAGTGGAAATATGATAAAAACTACTACTACAGAACTTATCTACTTCACCTCTGTTCTTTTTTTTTTTTTTTTTGCTTTTTAAAAAAATTTTTTAATAATAAATTTATTTTTTATTGGTGTTCAATTTGCCAACATACAGAATAACACCCAGTGCTCATCCCGTCAAGTGCCCCCCTCAGTGCCCATCACCCATTCACCTCTGTTCTATATCTGGTACCATAGTCAGTGAAAACATTTGCTCTATAAAATTTTCAAAATTTAAATGCACCCTTCACCTTTTAAGTTACTTTTGAGAAGTGTTTTTTTAAAACAATGCAACTAAAGTGAAAATGTGTTATTCTTAACTTTAAAAAATGCAAAAAAGAAAAGTAATAGAATCCAGGTCAATGTGTGTAATTCTATAATGAGACAATCTTTTCTTTGTTTGGAGTCTGCATAAGAAATATTTGCTACTTTTAAGATCCTCTAATTTGTATACACGCAGGGTTGCTTTCACCTTTCATATATAGATCTAAAGCCTACCTGGAATTTATTTTGTGTATTATGTGAGGTGAGGGCCATGTTTTAATTTTACTCCACATGGATAGTTAACTGACCCACATTATTCATTGCCAATGCCAGTGCCACTTTTGCTGGAGATCGAATGAGTGCACTTGAGTGTGCTTGCACGAGTGCATGGATGTGTTTCTGAATTTCTGGGCTAATAATTGGCCTGATTGTTTATCTTTGCCCTAATACCACATTGACTTAATAACTGTAGCTTCATAAATGTTGGTAGTCGATGGAGTAACTCCTACCTCGTTCTTCCTTCTCAAGACTTCCATGGCTATCCTTGACCTTTTGCATTTTCATATAATATTTAGAGTAAGATTAGTAATTTCCACACATAAAAAAACCTGCTGGGATTCTGATTTGAATCTCGTTAAAAGTATAGATCAATCTGGAGAGATTTAGAACTTTATAAATCATCTACTCTATAAATGCACAAATACACATATAAATATCCTTCATTTTATGCAGATTTTTGAACCCAGAATTTTAAAAATCACTCATTGATTTCAATAGTTTATCTATATTTAAAAAATTTTCTATATACATAATTGTGTTTTTATAAATAATGACATTTTATATTCTCCATTTTACATTTTATGCCTTTTACTTTTTCTTTTTGCTTTATTGCTGGCTAGTTATGGAGTTAATGTTAAATAGATACAGTGTTAGTGGAGTATAGTAGGCTTGTCTCCTAATTCAGAGAAAAAGCTTTTAATATTTCACTAATTTAAGTATGATGTTTCTATAGGTTTTGTAAATACTCTTTCTCAGATTAAAGTTCCTTTCTATTTGAAGTTTGCTAAGTCTTTCTCTAGGAAAGAGATCCTGAATTTTACCTTGTTGGTGGATTTTTTCCCCATTAGTATTGTATAGTATCTCCTATGCGGGTAAATGCTTTGGAACAATATCAGTTTCTATGTGACAAGAACATGTGTTTTCCTTATTTCTTTTTTAACTTGTGTGTGTGTGTGTGTGAGAGAGAGAGAGAGAGACAGAGACAGAGACAGAGACAGACAGAGAGTTTGGATTTATGTTTGGGTGGTGTGGGTATGATTCTTGTAAGGATTTTGTGACTTGATTTCCTGATTTTATCTAGTATTATTAACTCTTCTTTTAGTGACTTATAATTACACATGATGTGATAATATATATAGATTTATTAATGCCAGCTTATTCCAGTTTATCAGATCTTATTTGCTTCTTTATTTCTCCTTTTTTCCCTTCTGCCTGCTGCTGGGTTGATAATGCTTTTAGTTTCTTTTATTTGCCTTATAATTTTTGAAAACTATAGATTTTATGTCTGTTTTTGATAATTTTCATTAATTGGTAATATCCAAGTTAAAGAAATTATTCTAACGAATTCAAAGTCACTAGGGGTTTCAATTCTCATCAAGAAATTTAGCATTCATTACTTATCAAACATTCCTTCCTTGTTTACTTACTATTTTTAGATTTCACCTCACCCCTTTAAGATACCAAAATAATTATTTTATAATCCATAGGCCATAAGATTTACCAGCATATTTTTTCAAGTGATATATCAGTATTATTTGTGTATTTTAAGTAGGTTTCATGCCTACTTAAAAAAGAACCACTGATTCACTTTTATTCTTATTAAGAAATATACTTTAATCGTGTAGTGAGGATCTGTAGGTGTCAATACTCCCCTTATCTGTATGTCCAGTAATGTCCTACTTTGCTCTTGTTCATTCAAGAGAGTTCTTGAAGGTACAATATTTTAGAATAACAGCTTACCTCTTTGGCACATTAAGGTAATAGCTTGTGTCTTCAGACTCTTTCTTGCTGATGAGGTCATTGGCACTTGAATTGTTGTTCCTACATATTTCATTGTTTTTATACTTGGTAACTCTTAATATTTCCCTTTATCCTGGGAAAAGTAAATGATAAAATAGTCTAACAAAAGTTATTGAAGAGACTAATGAAACTATTGTCTTTATTAAAAAATCACAAACTCATGGAGCCTGGGTGCTTAGTCAGGTAGCTCAACTCTTGATCTCAGCTCAGGTCTTTTTTTATTTTTTATTTATTTAAAAGAGAGAGCATAAGCAGGGAACAGGGAAGAGAGAGAGACAAGCAAACTCCTCACTGAGTACAAAGTCCATTAGGGCTTGATTCTAGAACCCAGAAATCATGACCTGAGCCAAAGTTAGATACTTAACCAACTGAGCCACCCAGGCACCCAGCTCAGGTCTTCATCTCAAAGTCGTGAGTTCGCTCCACGCCAGGCATGGAGCCTACTTAAAAAAAATCACAATACCTATGTATGAAACAAAAAGAGCATACTAATGAACCAAGAATGATGTGTATAGGAAGAATCAACGTTAAACTCTTGGGAAGGAAGAAACAAAGTCACTAATTTTTTTTAAAAAATCAGGCAGATGGGATAAATGTTCAGTCATAGAATAAATAGTTATGAAAAAGTCTATTACATGGTGAAGAGAAAAAAGAAAAAATGTGGAAGGCTAATTAAGGGACATAAGTTGATCACTACACATTGAATAAAAGACCTACAAGGTCTAGACATAGAGTATAGAGGATGGAGGAAAATAGAAGTTGAAGAGATAATTGTTAGCATTCATTGAGAATTTTTATTTATCCTATTCTCTTACCAGAATATATTATTTATCTGAAGATTCATATATTCTTCAGTAATGAAAACTACTTCATTTTGCTTGAGTGTACATTTATCTTTAGTTTTTGCACTCATTAAGTGGAATGCATCTTTTTACCATTTAAGGACTTAGATCTATTTTGAATTCTGAAACATTTTTTGCTGAAACATATTTTGCTCAAATACTGTTTCTTCACTATCCTCTCCATTTTTTTCTCTGGAAACTTTATCATGTCTAAGTTTAGCCACTCAATCTATTATTCATGTCTCGAGATTGCTCTTTCAAAACAGTACCCTTTGTCTGTATGAACATCTGAATGGGTTCTTAAATGTGACCTTCCAGTACACTATTTCTCTCTTTAATATGAGGTCTGGAAATTATCTTCCTTATTGGTTATAAAATTATGTATCTTTACACCTTATTTCAAATATCTGTGCTTGATCCATTTCATACACTCTTTTTTTTTCATACACTGTTTTATGGCTACCTTATTCATTTTTCTTCATTTATCAAGCATTTCAGTAAGTATCACTCCTTGATTAACTTATTGGTGCATCCTAACCATCTTTAGAGTCTTTGGAAAATTGGACTATACATTTATTACATTTTGAATGAATTCAAGGTTCCAGTTGTTTATTTCTCCTCTTTAGCAGGACTTATTTTTCCCAAACTGTGTATTTACACACACATTCTGAGTGAAAGAATTTTTGTTTGAGTGAAAGAGTTTTTGTTTTTAGTATTGTTTTTATTTTAATTTGTTTTTTCCACCATTTCTTTCTCTCTGTCTTGTGATTTTGAATTTTTGCTGTTCTTCACCCAGCTCCATGGGGCCTGCATATATAATATATAATATGTTATATATAATACAGTAGATCTCAGGATCTGGTAATCTAATGAGAGAGCCAGGAAGTATATTGACTTCTTTGTAGTCACCTAATCAGCAGCCCAATAGTTGTTTTATACCTCCTTTTACATCCAAGCCCTTGGTTTCAAGCAATCATATTAATATATCCCATTTCCCAAAAGTTGATTCTGTAAGAGCTGAGTTCCAGGTATAACATTCTGCCTTCATACTTGAAGCATATATATTTCTGATTCATTTCTGGTGTTGCAAAAATGATCTCATTTTAAACTCTGGCTATCTATTTGGGGTTTGTATTTTACATTTTGATTTCTCATCTCCATGTGTTTGAAATAGGAAGACTTAGGAACTCTGAGCACAGATCTTTCTACTTAACTAAATATACAACCAATAGTGTAGTACAATGATAAAATTGTTAGTGTCAATTTTTTATTGCTAATAATATTTCTGGGAGAAAATAGAAATTAGTGGAAGCAGAGGTAAATGAAAGAGAATCTGACTCTAACTCCTTATTAGCTTCAGCTGATGATTGCTTACAATTAATTTCAAGAAATGACATTTCTTTTATTTTTGAAAAGCAGCCAGAGACTCCAACTTTTATATGAAGTCTACTAATTGTTAATATTGGTCAATAACTGAATTTATTAGATATCTCTAAAGCCAAATGTACAGATCAACATCACAGACTTTAGACTGGATTGGATCCATGAATTACTGAATTTTAGCCTCTGTATAAATTCTCACTCTGTATGAACATATTCCTTTTTCCTTTTCTACCACTCAGCTCCAAAATTCCTGTGCTAAGTACAACATTGTACCTATCTGTCAAAAGAACATGGGAAGCAATCAGACATGGATCACAGAAGTCATCCTGCTGGGATTCCAGGTTGATCCCAAACTTGAAATATTCCTCTTTGGGTTCTTCTTGCTATTCTATAGCCTCACCTTGATGGGGAACGGGCTCATCCTGGGGCTCATCTGGCTGGACTCCAGACTGCACACGCCCATGTACTTCTTCCTCTCAAACCTGGCCATTGTTGACATGTCCTATGCCTCAAGCTTTGTCCCTAAGATGCTGGCAAATCTTATAATGCAGAAGAAAACCATCTCCTTTGTTCCATTGTTACTTCAGACATTTTTGTATTTGGCACTTGCTGTCACAGAGTGTATGAGTTTGGTGGTCATGTCCTATGATCGGTATGTGGCCATCTGCCATCCCCTACATTACACTGTCGTCATGAGCTGGAGAGTGTGCATTATCTTGTCTGCCACTTGCTGGATGTTCAGCTTTCTCTTGGCTCTGGTCCATATTACTCTCATTCTTAAGTTGCCCTTTTGTGGACCACAAAAAATCAACCACTTTTTCTGTCAAATCATGTCGGTATTTAAATTGGCCTGTGCTGACACTAGACTCAATCAAATTGTTCTCTTTGCAGGCTCTGTGTTTGTTTTAGTCGGGCCCCTCTGCTTGGTGCTGGTATCCTATAGTCATATCCTGTTGGCCATCTTGAGGATCCAGTCTGGGGAGGGTTGCAGAAAGGCCTTCTCCACCTGCTCCTCCCACCTCTGTGTGGTGGGGCTCTTCTTTGGCAGTGCTATTGTTATGTACATGGCCCCTAAATCTAGCCATTCTCAAGAACAAAGAAAGATTTTATCATTGTTTTATAGCCTTTTCAATCCTATGCTAAACCCACTGACCTACAGCCTGAGGAACACTGAGGTGAAGGGTGCCCTGAGGAGATTTCTAGGGAAGAAGTCATCAGCATAAGGAAGGTTTGGAGTATTCCAAGATTGTGAGCTTTTCCACCTGTTTCTGGGTCCTTGAATGCCCTTGTAAATCCGTTAATTTAACAAACCCAGTACTCTTTCTCTTTGGAAAATGTAAATACTCTTACACTTTAAGCCAGTGATACAAAACCTGAGATAATCATTATGAAACAGAACATCACAGTCTAATCCTATTCATGAACAGAGATGCAAATATCTTAACAAAAATATTAGTCAAAATAAGTCCACAAGCACACAGAAAACTCAGTTCCTAGTGTTTTCACGACCTAAATGTTAAAAACAAACTATACATAAAGCTTTTAGAAGGTAAGAAGGGGAAGAATTTTAAAAATAATATACAAAATTGTTAGCCACAAAAGAAAACATTGATAAATTTGAGTAGATTGAAAGTTAAGAACATCCGATCAATCAATAAAGGGCATAAAAAAGTGAAAAGACAAGACGCGAATCCTCTTCTACTCCCTCGTCTAATTTATCAGGTTTAAACATCACCTCCTCAGAGATCAGCATATTTCATCCCACTTGTCTGGACTAGGTGACTTTTTACCATATCACTCCAGTTTATCTTTGTACTGAAATCACTTTACAAAATAAACAGACCTTAGGAATCAAGGCAGAATGGAGATTTTTCCCTTTCTTGGCCATATGGTAGGTGAGCCATTTTCAGATATTTTGGTGGTCAAATTTTCTGATGTATCAATATTTACAACTGATAAAGAAGGAAGCAAAGAGAAACTTTTTTGGTCTGTCTTTCCCTCTTTATCAAGAAGGAAGATCTTTTCTGGAATCACTCCCTCTCTGCAGGTTTTTTCTGGTATTCCACTGGCCAAAATTGGGCCAAATGGTCACCTCTAAGCAGTTGCTGACAAAGAGGATGAAATTGAGAGCTTGGTTTAGATCCATTATGGTTTAATCCCCTGTGGCTCAGAGTGAGAGCCACTTCCTCTGATGAATTTACTGCTTAATACCTTGAGAATATCAGTACTAGCTCAGCAAGAAAGAAGTAATGGCCATAGGGCAGACAGCCAACCTTATCTGCTAAATGGTTCAAGTTGTGAAGCAAGACTTCTTGAATCTTAAGTAGGAAGTTGAAGTGTGCTTTTTTCTCTAACCTTTACCTTTAGGGGTCCAATCGATACTCTCTCACAATAAGACATAATGTTTAAAATCTAATGGCTACAACCTCTAAATACAATGAAAAATTAATGTTATATCAAAAGTTTATATTAAGAATCTTCCAAGATTAAAAAGGCCTCTGAATTAGAATAATCTAGTTACATAGTAGGTATTTTTCCTTCTGTTAGATGAAAAAATATATGCACTTAAAAATAGCATGAGAAGTATGAACCGATTTTCATTAAAATATTATCTGTTTATTTTTCCCTCCTTATATTTCTCTAAGCACACAGAGCTAGGTGGGAGTCCATTAGCCAAATGTGTGGGTGATGTATTTTTCTGAATTGCTTAGCTTATTTTCATTTGGGGAAAATATTCTTTTTACACAAAATAAAAAGTCAAAATACTCTCCTAAAATATCATGTGATTGCATTTTGATAAATTATTATTAGCCCTGAATCTGTGTATTTACTTGAAGAAATTCTCTGGGATACTGAGCTATTTAGCCATAATAGTTATTTCAGGGTGCTTTGATATGGAATAATTTTAGATTTTTTCTTTGTACTTTTCAGGATTGCTTTATTTCTTACATATGGAGCTCATTTCTTTTTACAACAAAAAATTCCATTTTTTCCCACTAAAAATAGGTGGAGATAGGCTGATAAAGAGGTATGAAGACTTTTAAGAAAGAAGTTAACATGAGAGCAACTCTCCTGTTTACCACTAAAATGTTGAGTAAAAAGAATGCAGATTTTGTCTCGAGCAGTTGTATCTCTTAGTGTCTGACACATTACTGGTCTGTGATAAACATTTGATTAGGGAAGATAGTGGTGCTAAGCACCCACTCTCCAGTCCTGAGCAGAGTGCAATGCAACGTTGTCCCATTGATCAGCCCAACCAAGAAGGTGCATTTTCCAAAAAGTCTACTAGTGGAAGAAAGAGAAACAACATTCCAGTGAAAGCCCATTCATCCACAACATATCAGCAGCAGCAACAAATTTGTATAGAAAACTCTTTATTAGGCCAATGTTTTCCCTCACCTGAGAGCAACTAAATGTTTCTAGGTACAGATAATAAACATGATGTTAATAAATTGCCTTGTTTTCCCCTCCACTTAGGCTCTTACTCCCTCTTCCTAAGGTTTTCTGTATCTCTTAATCCCCATCAGCCACCTCAAATAATATACCCATCCTTCAGGAGATTTCATTCTCCTATCTGACTGGTTGTTCCTTGGTAATTTCATCTTCCTTTCTCTGTTAGATTTCTTAGTTCATTAATCTCATGTCTTCCTCTTCCTTGGTTTACTACCCTTGTTTTGATGGAGCACATCCTTCAATAGGTTTATACAGTTAGAAAGGTTTATCAAGACAGAAGTGGAAAAAAAATAAACACTTCTCATTTCTCATAATCACTTATACTGTATTATCTTCTTCAAATACCCCATTGAAATTCTATGTGCTACATAGAGAAAGAAGAAAGAAAGAAAGAAAGAAAGAAAGAAAGAAAGAAAGACCGACAAGACTCAAGCCCTCTGAAGGAGGATTTTCTGTCTCAGAGATGGCAAATATTAAATTAATATTTAGGTGCAGCTGTAGGTGTTGTGTTTGCGATCTGCAAACACTTCTATCTCTAAATTGACATTCTTTAATAAAGGTCCATCACTAATGATAAAGCCAAATGTGCTTTGTAACATTTATTCTTACTAAAATATAAAATATTAATCAATACAAATATTGATAATAAAAGAAGTCTAAGACTTTTCAGAAGAAATGCTTTTGCTTTCTCCACTTCAAAGATTAGAAACAAAAAAAAAGAGACAAATCAGGACACTTCTTTGTATCCACAATACACTGTGTTAAATATCATATTGTTCAACCAAAAGAAATAAAAGTGGTAAATATACATATTTTTTTCTTTTTAAGAGGGAGAGGTAGGGAGGGGCAGAAGGAAAGGGAGAGAGAGAACCTTAAGCAGCCTCCACACCTGGTGTGGAACTTGACATAGGGCTCAATCTCACAACCCTGAGATCATGACCTGAGCTGAAGTCAAGAGTCAGAAGAACATTCAACCACATGAGTCACCCAAGCACCCCTAAATATGCATATTTGAATGAGCATGCACCAACTTATTACCCTTGGTTCTATCTGGGTATTGGTGAGTAAAATTTATTTTTCTGTAATATTCTGGTGTTCCTTGTATGTATATACATATACATACAAGGAACACAAATTTGTGTATATTCCTATACAAGGAATATACAAACAATAAAAAGATAAAGAACTATAAAATGATCTAAACACAACTTTGAAAGATGTTATGATAAGTGCTTTTAATCTTCCAGAGAAGGGAGACCAATTTGGGTTTGGATAATTGAAGAGGGGTCCCTATGTACTTTGAAGGATTGTTAGTATATTTGAAGTCAAATGGGTACTACAGGACAAAATTGACTTGAAACAAGGAAAAGCATTTCAAGAGTCTGAGCTATTGAGGAGTAGTGCTTGAATAAAGTGGAGTGTGTTGAAGAATAAAGTATGTGGAGTGAGGCTCTACCTGACACAGATTATTTTAAGAAAAGAAATAACTCCAATATCCTCCCCTTAAATATATTTTTTTCTGCTGTCCAATAGATTAAATATTATTTTTATTTTGAAGTGCCTTTTCTACCAAAGTTTAAGAAGACTCTACATAGACACTCTGAAAGTTAGAAGTGGAAGGACTTTACAATCATCAAACATCACCTACCACATGAGATGTGCAAGAGGAGAGAGATTATTTTTTTAAAGAATATTTTATTTATTTATTAGAGAGAGACAGAGAGCATGAGCAGGGGGCAGGGGCAGAGGGATCTTCAGCAGATTCTCCACTGAGTGCAGAGCCCAACATAGGGTTGAATCTCAGGACCCTGAGATCATGACCTGAGCAGAACGCAGATACTTAATTGACTGAACCACCCAGGCACCCCTTTAAAAAAAAAGATTTTATTGAGATTAATTTTAAATATAGGCCTTAACCCAGAATGAAGAAATAAAAATGTGGTTCAGAAATCTCGAAAAGTTTGAAATGGAGACCAAACTAAAGAAAATTAAGGGAGAAGTATATCTAAACTCTAAACTGTCAAGTCAAGAATATTTGTGAGAAATGTACAGTGATTTCCTGGCAATAACATTTCTCCATTGGGAGAAATTAGTTTCTCTGAGATGATGTCTTAATGGGGTCCATGGGGCCCCCTATCATGAGACATCAAGAAAACACAGCCTCTCTTCCACAAACAGGAAGAATTATAGAGTTGAACAATTTTAAGGCTGATAAAATACCTGTTGAAAGAAATTAAGTTATGAAACAATCTTGAATTTTTTATTTTCTGTGCCAAGATCTTGCATAGTTTGGAGACATCCTGGCCTGGCCTCACGCAATCCCAAGCAAACACAAATCCCAAACAAATGCACATAAAAATTCCCATGGGATACTGAAAGATCAAAATGAATACATGTGGGAAAGGTATTTATTGGTTCACCTGCCCATAGGAAAGTAGCAAACTCTTTAAATCTCTCTGAGGAGAATATGAATGGATGCAATGCCACAGGGTTCTGTGCCCTGAATCATTATTTGTGTCTGTGGGGACAGAGTTGGGTTCAAATGATGACAGAACAAAGCCCTCGCTTGCAGAAACAAATCCATTATCAAGTTCTGCCATGAGAACTGTATATGTGGGTTCTCACCTCCCGATGAGGTCTTTTTAGCCCAGAGAATCAATCCCTGTCCTTCCCTGTGAGGTTTCTTCTAAACCCAAGGCCACGTTTGAAGAAAATAACACAGATTATACCAGTGTAAGTGAATGTGGTTCATTAGCCCTGAAAAGGGGTTTGCAGGTGGGAAATGGGAAAGGGTAGGATTGGAATGCAATCCCTGGCTCTGGGCATTAGTGATTAGATGCCTTTCATGTGAGGCCCTAAGCCTATCTTCATAACTAGGGCCTGATGGGAATCTCTAGATACCATTACTAATTCCCATGGTGTGGCCATGATGCCTCTGACCCTCTAGGACCCTCTGTTCACATTCCCCTCATCATCCTCATGGGGCAGCTCTTGCCTTTGTCATGACTGTGTCAGAGAAGAGGAATCCACTAACCATCCAGTAGATATGCTCTGACTGACGAAAGAAAACAAAGAACTTCAGGGGTCACATGGCCCAGGTGCCTCTTCTTACAAATAAAAAAGTCCTGAAGTCAGAGGTAAGTGGTTACTTGCCCTGAGACGGACCTTCCTTCCCTGCCTGTTAACTGCCTGCCCCAGCAGACGCTCAGAAACATTGTCGCCCAGACAGGACCCATTCGTCCCTTGCCTGAGAAAGAGATGACCTTATCTTGCAGGGGAAATCCAGATCTGCTGGTGGAGGGATTCTCTTTTTGTCCCTTGTTTTAGCAGAGGAGTTTTGCGATTCTTAACTTGTTTCCTTATGATTATTTGATCCAGAAGCTACTCTGCATGACAGCTTTCAGATCTGTAATATATCATTAAGCACTTATGAAGTGTCTTATATGAGTTAACTCATGACGTAGGGTTTATTGTTCACACCATTTTGCAGCTGGTGGAGCTGAGGACCGGAAAAACTCAGAGAGGTCACAAAACTAGTATGCGGCAAAGTCGGGATTTGAACCCTGGCAGTTGGGCTCAGAATCCATGTTTGTTACAATCTGGTACTAGGATCAAGCTGAGCCTTGAAGTAACTATTGGAAATGGTAAGTACTTTGTGAGTGTGAAAATTGGACAGATGTGTGCTGTCCCAGAACACCGTCTTTGACACCCCAGGGCTCTCACTCAGAGTGATCAATAGAACGTCCCACTGTGGGGCAGTGCTAAATACCCAAAGTACGGCCTCCTTTCCTTTGAAGAGAATTTTGAGTTTTAAAACTGATGTTTTCCTCTTCAATCCAGGAGTGAGTTTCCTTTAAGGGATTTTTCCATTTCTTTAAAATCCTTTTGAAAATTAATTTTCTTAAAATCACCATGAAAACACATTAACAAATGAAAGTAAAATGGTGTGTTATTTATTTGGCATATTTTCTATTTAAATTCAAAAGATAACCAAAAGGCAAGGCAAGATGAATGTGAAAAAGTTGACAGTACCATGATTTTGTTGGATCGCTAATCCTGATGGTTTGGACTCTTTCTTGAAATTTGTGGTCTTTTTAATACTTAGCAGTTAACATTTATATCACTTCTAATATATGCCAGTTTCATGGTAATTATTCTTCGCATTAGCCCTTTTAGACACCTGTTCTCACTCTTTTGTGGATGAAAACAATGAGGCATAGAGTAAGTGACTCTAGTTTATGCAGTTCACCCTGCAGAAGGGAGATTGGAACAATGCTCTGACCAGCCCTGTTATCCATGCTGCAGTCATCCTTGTTCCGGGATCTTGCTGTTTTCAGAGCAATTTCAGTGAATTTTCATGCTATGGAAGACCAGAGAAATGCATCCGTGAAACTATCCCTTATTCTATGCACTGAAGATCTTTCTTTAATATGCAGCTGGAGTGGACACTTAAGTACTTTGTGAGATATTTCTCTCTGTGTTGTTATTTGCCCCGGGCTTTTTCTCAAAGGTAGAAACAAATCTGGCTTCTAGAATTGTGAAATTCAAAATGCAAAACCATGCCAATATTTAAAAGGAAAAAAAAATTACTTTCACATTATGTTGTATTTTTATACTTGTCCTCAACAAATGAGCTCATCGACAATTAGTGTGTGTAGATAGTTACCATTATAAGATATTTATTTATTTATTTATTTATTTATTTATTTATTTATTATTTTTTTATTATTTATTTATTTATGAGAAAGAATGAGCATGAGAGAGAGAGCACACAAGCAGGGGGCAGAGCAGAGGGAGAGAGAGAAGCAGGCTCCCCAGTGAGCAGGGAGCTGGATATGGGGCTCAATCCTAGGACTCTGGGATCAAGACCTGAGCCACCTGAGCCACCCAGGTGCCCCAAGAGTTACTATATAGAGTGACAGTCTCATGATCTTCCTTCAAACTGTAAAAGGGTACAATTGATATCCAGTATGACAAACGGTTTGTCTGTAGTTCACATTTGATGAAGCAAGTTGTTTCACTAAGAATCCTATATGCCTCCTTATTTATTCCTGCCATTTTGGAAATTGGCTACTGGTTTCTTTCAGAAATATCTTTTAAAAAATTACATGTAAAGCTCTATAATTGCAGAATTGTTTTAATTATGAACTTGAATTAGCCAAACAATTCTAATCATTTGGGAAAGAGAAGCTAATGGCTGGCATATCTGATAGCTGAAGCATCCCTGTGTCTGCTGTCCTAGGTCACGGACCTGGGTGCAGTAGGAGCACAAAAGGACACATCACAGATGAGCCCACTGGGCTTTTTCTTGGATCCACTCCCAGGAATCCATCTCATGCCCAGACAGTCTTCCCTGGCCACAGGCTCTGTGCTCAGTCTGTCTGCTCTTCCTCTTCAAGCTCATATCACACTTCACCTGCAGGAGGTCTCCTATGACTCATCCAGAGACATCTTTGGAAAACAGTTGAGTCTTTGCTGCTTCCTGTGTCTTTATCAGCTCCAAAGACATGCCTTCAAGCTTTTGCTGAAGGCATTATCTCATTTTCTGTCATTACTTGTGCCTTGCTTTCCATGGTGACCGAACATGCTTATTTCAGAAGAGCCTTAGAAATCTACAAAATGTCCATATTCTTGGAGGACTCGGGTCTTAAGAGCTCCACGAGCCCTCCTAGTCAGCTTGATTCACTGGCACCCATTGACACAATATTTAGTTTGTCCACAAAGCGCCATATTCTATTCAAACAGAATTGTATGGTCCAGATGGTTGGACAGCTTCCTATTTCATATCTGCTAATTGGTACTTCAATATGCATCCCTTAACTGTGCTTTGCTTGCATGAATTTTTTTTAATTTATTTATGATAGTCACACAGAGAGAGAGAGAGAGAGAGAGAGAGAGAGAGAGGCAGAGGGAGAAGCAGGCTCCATGCACCAGCAGCCCGATGTGGGATTCGATCCCGGGTTTCCAAGATCGCACCCTGGGCCAAAGGCAGGCGCCAAACCACTGCGCCACCCAGGGATCCCTGCTTGCATGAATTTAAAAATAAGTCAATAAGTCAAAAGTAGGTCTTTCAGCCCATATAAAATCAGTAATATGTTACTGATCATAATTCACTGCCATTTCTTGGGACCTCCAATAAATGTCCACCCAAAACTTAGTAAGTTAGCTTAAGACTACCGCTTCCTTTTAAGAGAAATACCAAATCCACAGAGGCACAGACACGTAAGTTCACACAAAGGGGGCAAATACCTCTCAAATTGGCAATTTCACTGCACTCTGCACAAATGCGTCTGCTAGTAAGCCTATTGGTCAACCGCAGGATTATGAACAAAGGGAATTCACAGAGGCAAACATGGGTATGCAACAGTTTAGTACTGTTCAGGGAAAGAGGAAGCTTCATGAGCTGGCTTGGGATGAAAAGTTCCCACTAGTAAGCAAGCTGATGCTAAATGAATTTTTCTAAGAGACTGATGGAAAGTATTTTTCTAAGATACTGATGGAGTTCAGCTGACAGCTAAATTCCCTGTCACTTCTGGGTCTGCTTACAGGTACTGCTTTTATTGTTTTCAGTGTTTGGTTTTTAGCTTCAACTCCTAAAACCGGCATTGCAGATAAGAACAAAAATGTTTTAAAGATTTTATTTATTTATTCATGGGAGACACAGAGAGGGAAGCAGAGACAGGCAGAGGGAGAAGCAGGCTCCCTGCAGGGAACTGGATGTGGGTCTCATCCCTGGATCCCAGGATCATTCCCTGACCAGAATGCAGATGCTCAACCACTGAGCCACCCAGTCATCCCTGCAGATAAGAAAATTAAAAGGGTATTAGGATGTGCTTCTCTGAATGACAAAGGCCACTTTCTCTGATCACTGCAGCATCACAGCTCTGCCTGTGCTCTCATTCACATTTTGGTGGGTGTTACAATAATTTTCAACTTAATTTATGATTTAATTCTACTTGTAGTCAATAGAAGATCTTGATCTTCTTCTCTATTAGGATTAGGGGGAAAATCGGTATAAAGAAAAATGAGATTGAGGTTTTCAACTTCCCCTTTCCTATCAAAGGTTAATTACTTTTCATAATTCAGTGATTTATTTCTCCCATATGAAGCTGTAAGAAAATCTGCTTTGACAGGAGATCGCTGTTAAAATTTGGTGAGGATTTCTCTCAAGATGAGCAGGAGTAATGTGCCCCTTTAGTTTTATATTACGTTGTAGGTTTTTCCAAAATGAAAATACCTTGTTTCTTCCCCCTGGTAATGTATAAAGTTGATTAAGCAAATGAACAAATAAGTAAACAATTTATATGAAAGATAAATCCCCATATAATCCTACTCTTGAGATAATCAATATAAACAGTTTCTTATAGAAATTTTTCTACATATATGTAAGTAGGCACAAAAGATATATGTGTATGTTTATATTAAAATATAAGTTGGATCATATTGTATGCAAATTCTTTTAGTTTAGGTGGAAATTTTTTTTCATTTCACTATAAAAAGATCTGTATTAATCTTTTTATTTTTAATTTCATTTTATTTATTTTTCCTCAGGAATACATTTATTAAGTCACAGGTTTTCCTTTCTGGTTATTTTATTTTAGAAATTTAAACATGTCTTTAATATAACATTATTGACACTGAGTCATAAACTTATATTAACCTTTCTAATGGTTGCATTGCATTCCATGTTATAAAAGTAGCCAAATATCTTAATCCATCTCCAACTTAAAACTTTTATATCAGTTCTAATTTTTTTTAAGATAAGCAGGGTTACAATGAATATTTACAACGTCTTGGTAAATTTGGTTCTGATACATTGGACCAGACCTCACTAAGTCCTTCCAGCCCAGGGATTTCGTCTTTACTGTTCTCTGCACAAGGAACATTCTATTTTGGCTGTAGTCGGGGTAGACTCCACTTCACCATTTGGGTTCCACCCATGTGTCATTTTGTTAGAAAGATTTTTACTGACAATCCCATCTAAAGGACCCCTCTTCATACCACATGACTTTCAATCCTATTACCCTGTTCATTTTCTTCATTGTACTTTCCACTATCAACAGATATTTTATTTTTTTGCTCCTGGTGTTTTAGGGATGGTAATCAACCATGACAATCTCCTTGCTCCTGATCTGAAGAAATAGAGAAACAGACCCAGGAATCAGGTAGAAATTAAAAACATATGTTTTGTTAGTGAGATTTATTGGAAAACATAGTCTATATGTTTAAAAAAATGTCTCTCCAGATTAAAATCCCAACCGTTAGCCCACCCCCATCCCTAAGCGGGACAATACATGCTCCCGTAGGCTTTAACCTGAAAGAGTAGAAATGTGTACGACCAAAAAAGAGAGCAGAGAAGGGGAATCCTCATTTTCTGTTTCCTGTTCCACAAAACCTATAAATAAGAGAACAGGAAAGGCGCTGGAATCCTCCAGTACTTCCATCTGGTGGGTGAGAGAGATCTCTCCTAAATGGAAACACGAAGAGTGGGTGACAAATACACCACCCGACTTCTTGTGTCCCCTTCAGAATGTGTCTACTTTCCCTCCTCTATTCTTCCAGAGTTTAAAACAGGATGGAACAGATGATGCACTCACGGAATAGGTGTTAAAGAATTGTTGAAGTATATAAATTTAAACTGTATAAAACTCTTCACATATTCCATTTTCAAAGTTGATAACTTATAATATTTAGTAATACTGACCATGTGGGATTGAAGCCTAATTCTCATAATCCGAGAGAAACATTGGTACATTTTTCCTGTAGAGAAGTTGGCCATAGGTATTACAAGCTTTGAAATGTCTATATATTTAGCATCTGCAATTTGACTTTCTTTTTAAGATTTTATTTATTTATTCAGGAGAGACACACAGAAAGAGAGGCAGAGACATAAGCAGAAGGAGAAGCAGGCTCTCTGCAGAGAGCATCAAGTGGGACTTGATCCCAGGACCCCAGGATCACAACCTAACATAAAGGAGGACATTCAACCACTGAGCCACCCAGGTGTCCCTGCAATTTGACTTTTAGGATATATCCTAAAGGAGTAATCATGAGGGATCCCTGGGTGGCTCAGCAGTTTAGTGCCTGCCTTCGGCCCAGGGCGTGATCCTGGAGTCCCGGGACCAAGTCCCACAAGGCTCTCCCGCATGGAGCCTGCTTCTCCCTCTGCGGGTGTCTCTGCCTCTCTCTCTCTCTGTGTCTCTCATGAATAAATAAATAAATCTTTAAAAAAAAGTAATCATGAATATAGACAAAGCTTGTTTAAGAATATTTATCTCAATGCTAATAAACATAAGAGAAATAAGAACCCCAAATTTTTCAACAATAAGAAATTAAATAAATTGTAATATAATAGAATATTACATTAGTTTTAAGTAATACCTATAAAATATTACTTTAATACATGAAGAATGTTCATTCTATTAAGAGAAATTGGTAGTTAAAAAATAGTCTCTATAATGTAATCCTGATTTTAAAATATGAATTTGAGGATCTAAATTTTTACAAAGAAACAAATGAATTATTTTTAAAATATTCTGTTGGATTTGAAACTACAGCCTAACTTGAAAGTAAAAATAGTTCTCAGGTTGTTTCTGGGAACATTGTGAAGAAAGTCTAAAGAGACAACAAGCACCAAGTTACAAGGTTTTGAGGCATCATGTCACCATCAGGCTGTTCCGTGAACATTTTTCTCCCTGGATAAACCCAGGCACCTCCCAGGAAGAGCTTCCTGGAAAGAAACATCCACCAGGAACCTGTTTTCACTCCCTGTGACCTGCTCAGAACCCATCAGAACAGCAGTGGGCAGTCAGCGTGGTAACAGGTGAGGAAGGTGTAAGGGGAGTCGATGGCAACAGGAGAAGATACGATGACGAAAGTTCTGTCACACAAGAAAATAAACTCTGAGATTCTTCTGTGTATTATGTTATAAAAGGGAAAAGAGAAATCACCCAAAGAAAATACAGTTACAATACAGCTGTTAATGTAAATTCATTTTCCCTTTTGAGATTCGTAGTTGAGAAAGCTGCAGAAATGTCATCCCATTTGCTTGAATTTTAGGGTGTGTCTACAGGTTCATTGCATGGAGCGAAAGCATTCTTTCATTTATGACTAAATTTCAGTATCTAGCGCTGATAAAATAGTAAATAAAACTCACAGAATAAAACCATAAACATTGGAGATGGAAAAGAGGCACCAAAAGAAACATGGAGGGAGTATTACTAGCTGAAAATGAGGGGTTTACAAAGTTTTAAAGACTATGAAATTGAGACCTTATTTAGAAGGCGCTTCAACTCTGCAATATATGGGTAGAAAAGCATCTGAGAAGGTAAATGGATAAGCAGCATACAAAGGACAGAAGGCCTAATTGCTTCACCTCTTGGACCAAGAAGACAAGCAAGATTAGGAAATAAGACTATCCTATGTGTCCTGTTGCAGACATTCGATCAGGGTCATATCTCTTCTAACTACGTTAATAATCAAGACTCATACCCTTGAAGGGAAGCTAGAGCACTTTAATTTTTCAAAACAACAGGTGTGTGTGTGTGTGTGTGTGTGTGTGTGTGTATGCTATTAGGTCCAGTATCTAATAATGTATAATAATATGTTGTAATATATTTTATTTATATTAAATTATATGCGGATATATCCTATCATTCCATTGATACAAGGGGAATTATTTTCTGATTTTTATGAGTACACTTAGCGTTTTACACATATCTAAAAATGAATGACAGAAAAGTCAATCCGTGTTTCTAAATGTTCATTTAGTGATATTTTGAGTCTTGATTACTCTAGAGCTCAGACCTTCCTATTGGGAATGTGGACTTGTCCATCTCTGTCATAGGAGCATGGGAGGCAACCAGACATGGATCACAGAAGTCATCCTGCTGGGATTCCAGGTCGATCCAGCACTGGAGCTCTTTCTCTTTGGACTTTTCTGTCTTTTCTATACCCTCACCCTTCTGGGAAATGGAGTCATCTTAGGGCTTATCTGCTTAGACGCTAGACTGCACAGCCCCATGTACTTCTTCCTCACTCACCTGGCAATTGTTGACATGTCCTACGCCTCCAATAATGTCCCCAAGATGCTGGCAAATCTTGTGAATCTGAAAAGAACCATATCCTTTGTTCCTTGCATTATGCAGACATTTCTGTATCTGGCTTTTGCTCACATAGAGTGCCTGATTTTGGTTGTGATGTCCTATGACAGGTTTGTGGCAATCTGCCATCCTCTACATTACACTGTCATCATGAACTGGAGAATGTGCACAGTCTTAGCCAGCACTTCTTGGGTTTTTAGCTTCCTCTTGGCCCTTGTCCATTTAATTCTCATCTTGAGGCTGCCCTTCTGTGGGCCTCATGAAATCAACCACTTCTTCTGTGAAATCCTGTCTGTCCTCAAGCTGGCTTGTGCTGACACTAGGCTCAACCAAGTGGTCATCTTTGCGGCCTGTGTGTTTATCTTAGTGGGGCCCCTCTGCTTGGTGCTGGTGTCCTACTCGCGCATCCTGTTTGCCATCCTGAGGATCCAGTCTGGGGAAGGCCGCAGAAAGGCTTTCTCCACCTGCTCCTCCCACCTCTGTGTGGTGGGGCTTTTCTTTGGCAGCGCCATTGTCATGTACATGGCCCCCAAATCCAACCACCCAGAGGAGCAGCAGAAGATCCTTTCCCTGTTTTATAGCCTTTTCAACCCTATGCTGAACCCACTGATCTACAGTCTGAGGAACACAGAGGTGAAGGGTGCCCTGAGGAGAGTCTTATACAGGCAGAGGCATATATGAGAGATGGGGAAAATCAACATGGTTGGGGTACTTTGTAACCCATGAAATATGGTAGATGGCATTTTTCACCTTATGCTATAATAGATGCCACATTAAAACAGACTATTTTAGACCTAAACATTCAACCTGAAGCCATAGAGACTTTAGCAAATAAAAAAGATGAATACCTTCATGCTTGTGAGTATGCAAGGTTCTTGGATCTCTGGAAAAAACACAAGACAGAAAATTTGAAGACTTGATAAAGATTAGGTTTTTTCAAAATAAAACCTTCTGATAATGAAAGTCACTATGAAGAAACAAGAAATGCAAGTCACAGACCAAGTGTTTTGTATGTTTTTAAATGCTATTTTAAGCTGCGAAGTTTGTGTTCACTTGTGGCAGCTACAAGAGAAAACTATAAAACTTTTAGTGTCAGATAAAATCCATTTGTTTCCAGCTCTGGCCCTTGTTAGATTGGTAATCTACCAGTTAGTGCGATGGTACTCTACTTTTCTGATCTTGGGACTTCTTTGAACTCTTAAAAATTACTGAGTTCCCAAAGAAAATTTATTTATGTGGCTGTATTTGTTGATATGTATCATAATCAAAAGTGAGACTCCATTATATATTTTAATTCATTTCGAATATTTCTTATATATTAATATAATGTATTTTCATGAAAAGTAACTATCATTAATAAAGCAAAAAAAAAGAGTGAAGAAAAGAGTGAAGCTGTGTTTTACATTTTTAAGAAATATATATTTTTTTATTTTAGAGAGAGAAAGAAGAACACCAGAGCAGAGGAAGCGCAGAGGGAGAGGGAGTTAGAGAATCCTAAGCAGACTTGGCACTGAGGGGAAGCCTGACACAGGGCTGGATCTCACCACCCTGACATTATGACCTGAGCCAAATTCAAGATTCAGACACTCAACCAACTGACCCAGTTGGGAGCCCCTGGTTTACATTTTGAATAATCTTAAATGCTGGCTCAAGCAAGAAGAGCTGAATTTTGTATTTCTACTGCACTCTAGCTGATGCAAGATCACATGTCATGTTGCCTCTGGAAAACTGCATGGTGCACTCATGAGGGAGAATGAAAAAGGCAAAAAGTCTAAATATAATGATGAAAATAGTTTTGACCCAATGGACCCTTTGAGAGATTCTCAGAGATGCCCCCCAGTCCCAGGACCACACTTAATCAGGAACTTAGTATATTCAACCTCAATCTCCACATTGATAAAATGGTAACGTTGATCAGATTAAACCAGGTAGTCCACATAGAGCATTTGGCATATTTTCTGAAACGAGAGAGGGGCTCAATAATGGTTGCCTGTCAATGTTAGAAGCCTTCGTCGTTTGTATTTACCCACCCTCACTGCAGGTAGAGATACGTCTTGGCTCAGGGGATGCATTCTCACTCAAGGTTGCCACAACACGATTCCATGGGGATCCACCTCTCAAGCATCTAGAAGTCCCAGCCCTTCAGATGCTTTGATGGGGACTGCAGAGAGGCCCGAGTCCATCAACTATAATCAATTTGAGAGTTTGGGTCTAGTAATTTGTGACATTTGTCTCCCATTTATAACCCTTGAGACAGTTGGAAGTTTGTGCAGGAACAGTGTGATGCCAATATCTGCCCTGTTTGTTCCCCAGAATTTTCCTCCAAGGACCTTCAGATACAACCTGAGCTCTCCCCCAGAGATGAAATTTAGGGATCTCCCTCCCGATTCTTAGGAAGAAGACAAATAGCTGTAATAGCTTGTGATCATTCTGGGAATTTGAATTCTCAGTAGAAACTCAAGAATGTTTTTTAATTCATCTGACTCTAAAATAAAAGCTGTGCTCCTGGGGTTCTTGGAAGAGTCTTCGGCAAGTCCACTGAGTGACTCTTTCTGTATCTGGGATTTAATCCTCTGAAAGCTACTCAGGGAACAGGACATTATACCCATTCTAGAGGTACATTTCTCAACTCTGTGGGGTTGACTTTAGGTCAGAATTACTTCTTGTGAGAAAACCCAGTGCGAACCTAACCTAATGCAGAGGACATTATCAGTTTATGCTGGGAGGTGATTTTCAGTGATAAAGGACGGGCTATGTGGGCAAGAATGAGATTCCTGGGTGATCTTCCCTCCTGACTCACACTGTGCACTATAGGTAGATGTCTGCCTCCCCTACCTTAGAGACCATCTGCCCATGTGTGGTGGGCAGGCATCCTTGGACTCCTCCAGCATCTCTCTCAGCATTTCCTCCTAATGTAACTGATGGATGGAGGGCAGAGCTAGCACCGCTGTCTCAGTGTGAGGGGGCTCAGACCATGAGAAGCCTTAGATGCATGCAGTCATTGTCTCTGCAAAAGGTTCTTAAATGGTCAAATTAATAGAAGGACTTTATCCCCCTGTCTAAATGAAGTTCATTGTTTAAAATATTTATTTATTTATTTTAGGAGAGAGCAAAAGGGAGAGCAAGCCTGGAGAGGGACCTGATCCCATTCCCCCTAGATCATGACCTGAGTAGAAATCAAGAGATCGTCACCTAAGTGACCGAGCCACCCAGGCACCCAGAAGATCATGAGGTCCAGAGCAACCAGTATCAACGGAAAAGAAAAGTCTAGTAAGAGTTACAGTAAGTCTTTGCTAAAACACTAGAGTATGTAAGTTTGCCTTATAGTTATTCTTTTGGGACCATCCCAGGTCATCACTCTGTTGTGATGATTATCAGGCTTAAAAATCACTATATTTTATTTACATGTCTTTCCTATCACAAAATCAGATAGGGTGCTCCTGATGAGGGTGGGAGAAATAGATATCATTCCCCGGGTCAAGGAACATTCTGGGGTCCAGGACAGCTGAGAGAGAGCTGCTCCTACTGACCAAGGAAAGCTTTCTTTATTTGAGCTGCTATTGTTTCATTTATTCCATGAAGGAGTTGAAATTTTAGGTATCACTACCTTGACATTTTCCTTCCTAAGCCAGTACTAGATTGCTTAATTTTTTTTTTTGAGGGAGAGAGTAGGGGGAGACCAGAGACAGAGAGAGAGAGAGAGAGAGAGACTCTCAAGCAGGCTCCATGCTCAGTGCATAGCCCAATATGCTCCATCTCACAACCCTGAGATCATGACTTGAGCAGAAAATAATAGGTGGATCTTAACTGTCTGCATCACCCAGAAACCCCACTGCTTAACAGTTTTAACCTAATTTCAATTTTATTTTTATGTTATTTATTTTTTTAACAGCAAGATGGTAACAATGGTAATGAAAATGACAATGAAAAGATATGCTGATTCAGACACAAATACCACTAGGCTAAAAAGTTACTGAACATGTTCCCAGTGAATAGTGATGCATTCGGTGCCTTCAACAGTTTTTATCCTTTATGTTCACAGATTAAATATGATTCAGACATTGCTTATTGTATCCTACTGTGCCTCCAAAGAATTTTAGCAATACTGATATTACGGTCTCCCACTTTATATAACGTAGGCATATCCTTTAATTGTAGAAAATATTCATGTTGCAAACTTAATGCACATTGACATAGAAGCTTCCCAAATGCAATCACACTCATGGAGATGAAAGACTATGATTTTGTCTCTCTTTAATTTTCCTCATATTCTAACTGTGAATTTCTCTAACTGTGAATTTAAGGAAGTAGAATCCTTGTGTTTGTCAATGAAACTGTCAAATAGAAGATAGTTAGTACATCCATTTTTGAACTAATATGACAATCATCCATTTTCTGAGTGCTTGTTTCATCTAGAACTTTACCTTTTATTTCGAGATACAAAGCTGTTCAGGACATAGTACATGCCCACCTGACTTCCTATTTGGTGAAAGAGAATCTCGGTTCAAATATGTGATATTAGGTATAACTCCCCTTTTTTATCTTTGATTTTATCTGGAGGATTATTCAGACCTTCCTATTGAGGATATACCTCTCAACTGTTAATATTAACCAAGCCCATACTTTTAATAGGTACCCAAAGAGCCCCTTCATATGAATCTACTCTGATTCAAAGGAATAGAAAAGATCCTTCTTTCAGGCTGTTTTCTAATTAGCCTCTCAGTGGGGCCTAGAGAAGTTCAGGTAGACTGCCTTCTTTCTCTTTGTAGTACCTAATGGCAAACTATAATAAAACGGTTCAAATGAGGAGGACTATGACCCCACAACAACACCTCATCAGGATTACACAATGAGGGTGGTGATGCGCACAGTTTGTAAACACAATCACATTTTCGAATGACCCATATGCATTTTTCAGCCCAATATGAACTCGATCAAGAATGTATAACCCCCTAACCCCTTTAGGGTTTTTACAATAACTCTCAGTATTTAGAAAGTTACTGAATTCGTCCTACACTCTGAAAAAGTACATACACGTAGAGAAAATGAGAATAAGGCAAACATGAAAGAAATATGAAAACCTGTTGAATCTGTGTGAAGGTAGGTGGGAGTTCTTTGCATAACTCTTGACCCTTTTCTGTGAGTTTACGCTTTCATATCACAAGTTCAAATCAAGAAGGTTAGCAGTTTGGGGGAGTAAGGGAGTTGGCAAATAGGGACAAGGATACAACCCTTCTGCAAGCCTATGTTGAGATAAGTAACTCCAATTTTTGTCGATTGCCCAGCTCTGACCTTTTGTCACATTTCAGTCCTTGAAAATCTGCCATTAAGAAATGGGAAGCAACCAGTCATGGGTCACAGAATTTGTCTTGGTGGGGTTCCAGCTCAGTGCAGAGATGGAAGTGCTCCTCTTCTGGATCTTCTCCCTCTTGTATATCTTCAGTCTGCTGGCAAATGGCGTGATCTTGGGACTCATCTGTCTGGACCTGAGACTGCACACCCCCATGTACTTCTTCCTCTCACACCTGGCTGTCATCGACATGTCCTATGCCTCCAACAATGTCCCCAAGATGTTGGTAAACTTAGTGAATCAGAAGAGAACCATCTCTTTTGTTCCCTGCGTAACGCAGACATTTCTGTACCTGGGTTTTGCTGCTACAGAGTGCCTGGTTTTGGTGGCGATGTCCTATGACAGGTACGTGGCCATCTGCCACCCCCTCCAGTACACTGTCATCATGAGCTGGAGACTGTGCATGGTCCTGGCTGTCACTTCCTGGGTGTTTAGCTTCCTCTTGGCCCTCGTCCATTTAATTCTTATCCTGAGGCTGCCCTTCTGTGGGCCTCATGAAATCAACCACTTCTTCTGTGAAATCCTGTCTGTCCTCAAGATGGCCTGTGCGGACACTAGGCTCAACCAAGTGGTCATTTTTGGGACCTGTGTGTTTATCTTAGTGGGGCCTCTCTGCTTGGTGCTGGTGTCCTACTCATGCATCCTGTTTGCCATCCTGAGGATCCAGTCTGGGGAGGGCCGCAGAAAGGCCTTCTCCACCTGCTCCTCCCACCTCTGTGTGGTTGGGCTCTACTTTGGCAGCGCCATTGTCATGTACATGGCCCCCAAATCCAACCACCCAGAGGAGCAGCAGAAGATCCTTTCCCTGTTTTATAGCCTTTTCAACCCTATGCTGAACCCACTGATCTACAGTCTGAGGAACACAGAGGTGAAGGGTGCCCTGAGGAGAGTCTTATACAGGCAGAGGCATATATGAGGGATGGGGAAAATCAACATGGTTAGGGACACTTTGCTCCCCATGAAATATGATAGGTGGCATTTTTCACCTTATGCTATAATAGATGCCACATTAAAATAGACTATTTTAGACCTAAGCATTCAAACTGAAACCATAGAGACTTTAGCACATAAAAATGATGAATACCTTCATGCCTGTGGGTATGCAAAGGTTCTTCGTTCTCTGGAAAAAACACAAGACACAAAATTCAAAGACTTGATAAAGATTAGGCTTTTTCAAAATAAATCCTTCTGATAATGAAAGTCACTATGAAGAAACAAGAAATGCAAGTCACAGACCAAGTGAGTTGTATGTTTTTAAACGCAATGGTGAGTCAGGAATGACCACAAAAGGAGACACAGGCAAATGTCAGGGAAACACAAAGTTTGTTGTCCTCACAGGTCCTGGAAGGAGGCCAGCGCCACATAGGAATGACACCAGGTTGGTCGGGAGGCTGAAGATGGGAGAAGGGAAGGTTTATATCATTGTCTTCATGAGCATTTCCACAGAAGACACCCAATAAAGTGTTGTGTGAGAACAAGCTGAAGTTCCTGTAATGAGCACATCTTTGCCATGTAAAGAGAGGGCACCAAGTAGACTGATGATACAGGAGAATTCTAAAGCTGAGAATTTCTGTGATCTACAGAGCTTGACTTACCTTATTTCCTACCATCTCCTTTAAATCGATCTGGCTTCTCTTCCTCCCCGAGCTATAGAGTACTGTATAATAGTATGTGCTACAGTTGGCCCCTTCTTTCTCAAAAATCACCTGCCCAATTCTGACCCTCATACGACTGTCTGAGATGGATTTCTTCTCAGGTCTCCCAATCCCCAGTACTAAAATGAATTAGAAGAAACCAATTTTCAAAAGAAAAGTTTACGATTGTAAATTTCAAGTCAGGAAATGTTGAATCTCTGTTCTCTAAGAGCAAAACAAAATGAAAATAAATACCTTTTGCTTGGAAATGTTTTTTTTTTTTTAAAGAGATAATCTCTTCAGATCTCAGAACAAATTTCTAAAATATACCGCTTGCTTCTATGACAACAAAGTAAACAAAATTCAATCCTTTTGTCACTAAATTGTAATTACCAAAGATGAAAACAGAAATGGGGCTTCTCTGTACAGCTGCTGAGAAGGGAAAAGTGTTCATGAGGTACCAGCAGCCATTCAGGTAGGGTGACAACGGAGGCTCCAGGCTCTGTTGAGAAACTCTTCAGGGAGCAACAAAGCCCATGAGTTTTTAAGATGTATGAATGTTGTCAGCTGGGAGGAAAAGGAACTGCTCTGTGTAACACCAAGTCCTCATCGTTACGTAATGACACACAGTAAACACTAGTTTCAGTACAAGCCTTTAAGTTGAGGTAGGATAACTCGTTTGGTCTTCAATTGGTTGGAACTCAGAAATTAGTGAATCGTGGCTAATTGTAATGACATCTGTCATAATAATAATCTGGTATATGTACAGGGGCCAAATCTGTTGGAGGATCACGGCAAATACCTCTGTAATTCTTACTGATTTGTTCTCTAATGAAACTGAATTGTACAATGACCATACAGTGCTGTGACGTACCATTGGCATTATTGATAAAATTTGACTACCTGATGCAAATAAATGACATGTCAGTGCTGATGGTAATGACCTAATGTATTGGGAAATCAAGCTAAAGTCTTCTCAAGTTGGAATACCAATGGAGAATGGCTGGTCTGGGGAAGCACTTGATTTGGCTAAACATCAGCTCATTTCTATGTGAAATAGCTCTGCTCAAGGTCATTTCAAGGTACAAACAACATAGCTCCAAGGGGAGCAAGTAATCAAATTAGCACAAAAATGTGAAAATGTATGTGATGGCTTTATGGGATATCACTGTTTCTTTGAGTCTATCCTGAGTCCCCATGGGCTCCTCCAAATATGGGCCATCATCACATTATTGCTATATCTATCATATTAAGTAAAACATTGCTACACCTGCTTCATATGTGTGTTTCTAAATGTAGATGCCTAGAAAAATATGATCATTTTGCTATAAGAGCACCTTGGCCAAGGGCCAGGTGTGTGGACTGCACAAAAAAAGGGTTAACTCAGTTAAATCTGTGTAACTTGGGAATTAAAAGGAACTTTAAAATATTCTGATCCTATCACTTAGAGTGAGACACAGAAATGGAAATTGTGTCCCTCTGAGTTGGGATTCAGAATGATTTTTGAAAATTTGGGGTGGGAGTCCTGGAGGACGTGTGGCTGATGATGAAGAGCAGTGACAGGATAGCATCTGTCAGAGTAAAAAAGCAGGATCCAAGCACTGCTGCTTGGTTAAGAGAAAAGACTGCTTAGGATTCTCAGATGGCCCCCTGAGGTACCTGCCCCCTCTTTTAAATCAAGTGCTTATATGGGCTCTGCTGTGAAGATGTTTTGCAAATCAACTCATGGTAAACCATGGAGGTTATGTTGGTGGGCCTAGCCTAGTCAGGTGAGCTTTCTAAAACTAGGGAGTTTCCTCATCTAGCAGCAGGGGAGGAGGTCAGGGGATCTGAATGTGAGCATGGAGGGCATCATGTACAGGTGAGAACTGTAGACTCAGCCGTGTCCTTGGGGTCAGCCTGTGAGACAGGTGTAGAGAATCCAGCTGCCCTATTGCAGGACTCTGACCCATGGAAACTAGGAGAGAACAGATGTGGCTCGTTTTTTGGTTTTTCATTCTTATTTGTACAGTTGTGTTTTTTTTTTTACATTGTATATATACACACACATATATTTTTTAAAAATCTTTTTTAAGATTTAACTTATTTATTCATGTGAGACACACAAAGAGGCAGAGACATAGGCAAAGGGAGAAGCAGGCTCCATGCAGGGAACCCAATGTGGGACTTGATCCCGGGACTCAGGGATCATGCCCTGAGCCAAAGGCAGATGCTCAACCGCTGAGCCACCCAGGCATCTCTATTTTTTTAAATTCTTAAAAAGTTTCAATATAATTAACATACAGTGTTATGTTAGTGTCAGGTGTACAATATGCTGATTCAACAATTCCATACATTATTCAGTGCTCATCATAAATGTACTCTTAATCCCATTCATGCTTTCCCCCATCCTGTCACAAGCCAACCCTCTGGTAACAACCAGTTTGTTCTCTAGAGTTAAGAGTCTGTGTTTTTTTGTTTGTTTGTTTGTCCTTTTTTTACCTTTCTTAATTTGTTTTGTTACTTTGACTCCACATATGAGTGAAATCATGTGCTTGTCTTTCACTGTCTGACTTATTTCACTTAGGATGATGCCCTCTAGGTCAATCCATGTTGCTGCAAATGGAAAGATTTCATTCTTTTTTATGGCTAACATTCCATTGTACCAGTTATAGCATTGTTTTAAGCTGTTACATTGCTTTTACTTGTGACATAAACAGGAGAAAATTATAAAACATTTAGTGTCAGATAAAATCCATTTGTTTCCAGCTCTGGCCCTTGTTAGATTGGTAATCTACCAGTTAGTGCAATGGTACTCTACTTTTCTGGTCTTGGGACTTCTTTGAACTCTTAAAAATTACTGAGTTCACAAAGAAAATTTATTTATGTGGCTGTATTTGTTGATATGTATCATAATCAAAAGTGAGACTCCATAAATATTTTAATTCATTTGGAATATATCTTATATATTAATATAATGTATTTTCATGAAAAGTAACTATCATTAATAAAGCAAAAAAAAAGAGTGAAGAAAAGAGTGAAGCTGTGTTTTACATTTTTAAGAAATATATATTTTTTTATTTTAGAGAGAGAAAGAAGAACACCAGAGCAGAGGAAGCACAGAGGGAGAGGGAGTTAGAGAATCCTAAGCAGACTTGGCACTGAGGGGAAGCCTGACACAGGGCTGGATCTCACCACCCTGACATTATGACCTGAGCCAAATTCAAGATTCAGACACTCAACCAACTGACCCAGTTGGGAGCCCCGGTTTACATTTTGAATAATCTTAAATGCTGACTCAAGCAAGAAGAGCTGAATTTTGTATTTCTACTGCACTCTAGCTGATGCAAGATCACATGTCATGTTGCCTCTGGAAAACTGCATGGTGCACTCATGAGGGAGAATGAAAAAGGCAAAAAGTCTAAATAAAATGATGAAAATAGTTTTGACCCAATGGACCCTTTGAGAGATTCTCAGAGATGCCCCCCAGTCCCGGGACCACACTTAAGAATCAGGAACTTAGTATATTCAACCTCAATCTCCACATTGATAAAATGGTAACGTTGATCAGATTAAACCAGGTAGTCCACATAGAGCATTTGGCATATTTTCTGAAACGAGAGAGGGGCTCAATAATGGTTGCCTGTCAATGTTAGAAGCCTTCGTCGTTTGTATTTACCCACCCTCACTGCAGGTAGAGATACGTCTTGGCTCAGGGGATGCATTCCCACTCAAGGTTGCCACAACACGATTCCATGGGGATCCACCTCTCAAGCATCTAGGAGTCCCAGCCCTTCAGATGCTTTGATGGGGACTGCAGAGAGGCCCGACTCCATCAACTGTAATCAATTTGAGAGTTTGGGTCTAGTAATTTGTGACATTTGTCTCCCATTTATAACCCTTGAGACAGTTGGAAGTTTGTGCAGGAACAGTGTGATGCCAATATCTGCCCTGTTTGTTCCCCAGAATTTTCCTCCAAGGACCCTCAGATACAAGCTGAGCTCTCCCCCAGAGATGAAATTTAGGGATCTCCCTCCCGATTCTTAGGAAGAAGACAAATAGCTGTAATAGTTTGTGATCATTCTGGGAATTTGAATTCTCAGTAGAAACTCAAGAATGTTTTTTAATTCATCTGACTCTAAAATAAAAGCTGTGCTCCTGGGGTTCTTGGAAGAGTCTTCGGCAGGTCCACTGAGTGACTCTTTCTGTATCTGGGATTTAATCCTCTGAAAGCTACTCAGGGAACAGGACATTATACCCATTCTAGAGGTACATTTCTCAACTCTGTGGGGTTGACTTTAGGTCAGAATTACTTCTTGTGAGAAAACCCAGTGCGAACCTATCCTAATGCAGAGGACATTATCAGTTTATGCTGGGAGGTGATTTTCAGTGATAAAGGACGGGCTATGTGGGCAAGAATGAGATTCCTGGGTGATCTTCCCTCCTGACTCACACTGTGCACTATAGGTAGATGTCTGCCTCCCCTACCTTAGAGACCATCTGCCCATGTGTGGTGGGCAGGCATCCCTGGACTCCTCCAGCATCTCTCTCAGCATTTCCTCCTAATGTGACTGATGGATGGAGGGCAGAGCTAGCACCGCTGTCTCAGTGTGAGGGGGCTCAGACCATGAGAAGCCTTAGATGCATGCAGTCATTGTCTCTGCAAAAGGTTCTTAAATGGTCAAATTAAGAAAAGGACTTTATATATCCCCTAGCCTAAATGAAGATCTTGATGTCTAGAGTTACCTGTGTCAATAGAAAAGAAAATTCTTTACAGTAAGAGTTACAGTAAGTCTTTGCTGAAACACTATAATGTGTAAGCTTGCCATATAGTTATTCTTTTTGGAACCATCCCAGGTTATCACCCTATTGTGATCATTATCAGGCTTAAAAATCACCGTATCTTATATATATGTCTTGCCTATCACAAAATCAGATAGAAGGAGTGCCAATGTTCCTGATGAGGGTGGGAAAAATAGAGATCGTTCCCTGGATCAAGAAAACTTTCTAGGTTCCAGGACAGCCCAGAAAAGCTGCTCCCACTGACCAAGCAAAGGTTTCCTTATTTACACTGCTATTGTTTCTTTACCTCCACTGGGGAGGTGAAATTTTAGGTATGACTACCATGACATATCTTCTCGATGACAGAAGAAATTTGTATTGCTTAAGAGTTTTGCTCTTAACAAAAGTTAAGAGTGAAATGATATGGTGAATGTATCTGCTTCAGATATCTGCTTAAGAGTTTTAACCTATCTTTAATTTTACTTTTATTTTACTCATTGTTTATGAGCAATACAATATGATAAAGAAAATGAAAAGATACACTAATTCAGACACAGAAATCACTAGGCTAGAAAGTTATTAAACAGATGTTCTCACTGACTAGTGATGCATTCAGTGCCTTGAACAGTATATTTACCCTTTATGTTCACAGATCAAGTGTGATTCAGACATTGTCTATTGTATCCCACTGTGCCTCCGAAGAATTTGACAATACTGATGTTGCGGTCTCCCGCCTCACATAATGGAGGCATGTCTTTATTTGTAGCAAAAATTCATGTTGCAAACTTAATGCACATTGACATGGTACCTTCCCAAATGCAGTCACACTCATGGAGATGAAAGACTCTATGATTTTGTCTCTCTTCAATTTTCCTTATATTCTAACTGTGAATTTCTCCAAGGAAGTAGAATCCATTGATTTGTCAAATGAAACTTTCAAACAGAAGATAGTTAGTACATCCATTTTTGAACTAAAATGACAATCATCCATCTAACATACATGTCTTGAGTACTTGTTTCATCTAGAACTTTACCTTTTATTTCAAGATATAGGGCTGTTCAGGACATAGTACATGCCCACAAGACTTCCTATTTGGTGAAAGAAAATCTCAGTTCAAATACGTGACATTTGGTATAACTCCCCTTTTTTATCTTTGATTTTTTATCTTGAGGATTATCCAGATCTTCCTAGTGAGGATATACCTCTTAACTGTTAATATTGACCAACCTCATACTTTTATTAGGTGCCTAAAAGAGCCCCTTCATATGAATCTACTCTGATTCAAAGGAGTAGAAAAGACCCTTTCTTTGTACAGGCTGTTTTCTTTCTTCTTCTTCTTTTTTTTTTAGAAAGAATTTATTTATTTCTTCATGAGAGACACACGGAGAAAGAAGCAGAGACAGGCACAGGGAGAAGCAGGTTCCCTGCAAGGAGCCTGATGTGGGACTTGATCCCGGGTCCTGGGATCACACCCCAGAGGGCAACCACTGAGCCACCCAGGTACCCCTACAGGTGGTTTTCTAATTAGCCTCTCAGTGGGGCCTAGAGAAGTTCAGGTAGACTGCCTTCTTTCTCTTTGTAGTACCTAATGGCAAACTATAATAAAACGGTTCAAATGAGGAGGACTATGACCCCACAACAACACCTCATCAGGATTACACAATGAGGGTGGTGATGCGCACAGTTTGTAAACACAATCACATTTTCGAGTGACCCATATGCATTTTTCAGCCCAATATGCACTCGATCAAGAATGTGTAACCCCCTAACCCCTTTAGGGTTTTTACAATAACTCTCAGTATTTAGAAAGTTACTGAATTCATCCTACACTCTGAAAAAGTACATACACGTAGAGAAAAAGAGAATAAGGCAAACATGAAAGAAATATGAAAACCTGTTGAATCTGTGTGAAGGTAGGTGGGAGTTCTTTGCATAACTCTTGACCCTTTTCTGTGAGTTTACGCTTTCATATCACAAGTTCAAATCAAGAAGGTTAGCAGTTTGGGGGAGTAAGGGAGTTGGCAAATAGGGACAAGGATATAACCCTTCTGCAAGCCTATGTTGAGATAAGTAACTCCAATTTTTGTCGATTGCCCAGCTCTGACCTTTTGTCACATTTCAGTCCTTGAAAATCTGTCATTAAGAAATGGGAAGCAACCAGTCATGGGTCACAGAATTTGTCTTGGTGGGGTTCCAGCTCAGTGCAGAGATGGAAGTGCTCCTCTTCTGGATCTTCTCCCTCTTGTATATCTTCAGTCTGCTGGCAAATGGCGTGATCTTGGGACTCATCTGTCTGGACCTGAGACTGCACACCCCCATGTACTTCTTCCTCTCACACCTGGCTGTCATCGACATGTCCTATGCCTCCAACAATGTCCCCAAGATGTTGGTAAACTTAGTGAATCAGAAGAGAACCATCTCTTTTGCTCCCTGCATAACGCAGACATTTCTGTACCTGGGTTTTGCTGCTACAGAGTGCCTGGTTTTGGTGGTGATGTCCTATGACAGGTACGTGGCCATCTGCCACCCCCTCCAGTACACTGTCATCATGAGCTGGAGACTGTGCACAGCTCTGGCTGTCACTTCCTGGTCATGTGGATTTTTTCTGTCTCTGGTACATGCAATTCTCCTTCTACGGTTGCCCTTCTGTGGACCCAGGAAAGTGAACCACCTTTTCTGTGAAATCCTGTCTGTCCTCAAGCTGGCCTGTGCTGACACTAGGCTCAACCAAATGGTCATCTTTGCTGCCTGTATGTTTGTCTTAGTTGTGCCTCTCTGCTTAATGCTAGTTTCCTACATGTGCATCCTCTGGGCCATCCTAAAGATCCAGTCTGGGGAGGGCCGCAGAAAGGCCTTCTCCACCTGCTCCTCCCACCTCTGTGTGGTTGGACTCTTCTTTGGCATAGCCATGCTGGTTTATATGGTCCCCGACTCCAATCAACGAGAAGAGCTAGAGAAAATACTGTCCCTATTTCACAGTCTCTTTAACCCAATGCTGAACCCTCTCATCTACAGCTTGAGGAATGCTCAGATGAAGGCTTCTTTGTATAGAGTACTGCAGAAAAAACCCATGTGAAACATTGATAGAATTATTTGAGTGGGGTTTCCTTAAAATTATGTAGTTTGCTGAAGCAAAACTCAAAAGTTCCCACTTAGAAGTTTGAATTAAAAATGGTTACTGTCCAAGTTCTAGCTCTAAAAATAGGACAATGTTCCATGAAAAGAATTTCTTCTAAAATTGAGAGACCTCATTAGGATTTGGGACATCTAAATTATCAGAACATTTAGTCTTTTTTTTTTAATTAATTAATTTATTTATTCATTATTTATTTATTTATTTGAGAGAGAGAGAGCGAGAGCACAGAGATAATGCACAGGAAAAGGGGCAGAGGGAGACAATTGCAAGCTGACTCCCCACTGAGTCTGGCCTGATACTGGCCTGATCTCACAATCCAAGAGATCATGACCTGAAACCATGAGCTGGTCACCCAAGCAACTGTGCCCCTCCCTAGTCTTTCTTTGAAAATACTAAATGCTCTTTATTTTTTTGAATCCAGGAATATTAACATGTGGGAAAAAACTAAATGTAAAAAATTACATCAGTGCATTTCTTTGGCTTATGTATTGAGAAGTATGTGATTTTTTTTTTTTTTATCATCTTGTGGTAGCTGGAAAAACAGTACAGTAAGCTTAATACCATAAGGCAGAATTTTCAAAGTAGATCTGAAATTTCAATACAGAAAATGTTGCACTTACATGACTGTATTTCACAATTTGAGGTCAATGAAATAGGAGTTTAGAGAAACTCTAAATTCTCTGATAGAATAGTTTAGGACTAAAGAGGAAGAAGTTAGGGAAAGCTTTAGCCCAATAAGCAACTATGGAAAAAATCCTAAAATACATTAAATGTTTAGGTAAAATGAAGGTAATTCTTTAGTAAATCTTTATTTTTTTTTTCTTTAGTAAATCTTTAAATGGTTCTAGAGGTAAGAGTTTTGAGCATTGCTCAGACATTACATTTAATATTGGGTTATAATAATTACCTTTTAAAAATTAATTTCTAATAAAATTGAATGACCTATTGAAGTTCTTCAAATTGTTCCCACCAATATTTTTGTAATGTTTGAATCAACTTATCTGAAGATGGTTTGGTAGGACCAAATATCATGAGACAACTATAATGTAGCTAACATCATTTTTCTTTCATGGTGGCAGAAATTCCCCTGGATTTACCAGACTGAACAACTGTCTTCATGATGCTAATGGTGATCAAATAAGTAAGAGCTGCTTTTTTTATGATTCAGTATTTGTAGATAGTGCAAAATGATCACCACAGTAAGTGTGGTTAACATCAGTCACCATACATATATATTTTTTTCATGTAATGAAAACCTTAAAGATCTATTCTCTTTAAGAGCAACTTTCAAACATGCAATACAGTATTATTAACTATAGTCATTAGGCTGAGAATACATCCCCATGATTTATTTATTTTATAACTGGAGCTTTGTATCTCTTAACCCTCTTCACCCATTTCACTCACTCCCCACACACTGGCCTCTGGCAATCATCAATCCACTCTTTATGAGCTAGTTCTTTTCCCCTTTTCTTTTTCTTTCTTTCTTTCTTTCTTTCTTTCTTTCTTTCTTTCTTTCTTTCTTTCTTTCTTTCTTTTTTTCTTTTCTTTCTTTCCTTTCTTTTTTTCCTTCCTTCCTTCCTTCCTTCCTCCCTCTCTCCCTCCTTTCTTCTTTCTTTTCTTTCCTTCTTGGTTCCACACACAAGGGAGATCATATCATATTTGTCTTTCTCTGTCTGACTTATTTCACTAGTCTAATGTCCTCAAGGTCTATCCAGGTTGTCACAGATGGCAATGTTCATGTTTCCTTCCTTCCTTTTTAAGTCTGATTAATATTTCATTGAATATATACCTCATTTTCATTATCCATTCTTCCATCAATGGGCACTTAGGTTGTTTCCATGTCTTAGTTATTGTGAATAGTGCTGTAGTAATCATGGGGGTACAGATACCTTTTTGAGTTAGTGTTGTCATTTCCTTTGGATGAATACCCAGGAATGAAACTGCTGAATCAAATAGTTCTATTTTTAATTTAAAAAAAGATTTATTTATTCATGAGAGACACAGACAGAAGCCAGAGTCATAGGCAGAGGGAGAAGTAGGCTCCCAACAGGGAGCCGAACTCTGGGATTAATTTCCTATATATAATATAGGAAAGCCTATAGAACCTTCTATCGGAAGATAAGACCAGCAAGGAGCAGCCTCCTAGTGATCAGAGTCCCCAGCTCGGGACTCAATCCCAGAGTTCCAGGATCATGCCCTGAGCCAAAGGCAGACGCTCAACCACGGGGCCACCCAGGCATCCCTCTATTTTTAATTTTTGAGGAACTTCCATAACTATTTTCCACAGTGGCCGCACCAACTTACATTCTCATCATCAGTGCATGGGGGTTCCCTTCTCCCCACATCTTCACCAACAATTGAAATCACTTGTCTTTTTGAGGATAGCCATTCTAACAGGTGTGAGGTGATATCTCATTATGGTTTTGATGATGACAAGTGATGTCAAGCACCTTTTCATGTACCTGTTGGCCATCTGTATGTCTCCTTTGGGAAAACATCTATTTAGATTTTCTGCCCATTTTTAAAATGGATTCTTTTTTTGCCATTGAGTTATATGAGTTCTTTATACATTTTGGATATTAAGCCCTATTGGGTAAATGATTTCCAAATATTTTCTCCCATTTAGTAGGTTGTCTTTTCATCTTGCTTATGGTTTCCTTTGCTGCTGTGCAGAGCTTTTTAGTTTTATTTTAAAATATATCATGACATCAATTCTCTGTTTTTTGGCAAGTCATGAAAACTTTATTAATGTCAAGAGTTATAAAATTCTAGAATAAGTATAAAATTAAGCATGATTAACTTTCATTTAAAAATATATAGTACCCAAATAAAAATATATATAGTATTCAAGGCATATAATATATAGTATTCAACAATGTAAGCAAATATATATGCTGAAAAAGACAACCAAAAAGGTAAAGTCCAAATTGCTGCTCAATACATTTAATATGCCTAAAAAAATAAACACATGAATAGAATTCACTTCACTAGACAGAGGACCATTATCTATGCCCACTGCTTCTTTGTCACCAGTTTTTTTCCATCATAATTTTATGTCTACATTGTTCACATGTGCCGCCAATACATGATTGTAATATAAAGGCAATTCTATGTTTCTTCCCTTTTCTGAGCAAGATAATTCTATTTCCTTGGAATATAAATTGCCACCATTTTTAGAATTAGAAATTCCCCCAAGAGCAGTTAAATCTTTGCTGAAACATGAAATGGAAAATAGTTCTAGAGAAGACTGAAGTGTTTCAATTCAGTGCTTCCAATGAGAATTAAAAAATTGGCTTCACTGTTGCCCAAAGTCAATATACCTCAGATTCTAAGATGTCAGGCTGTATATTTGGAATGAGCTCATATCTATTCAGCAATATAAACAAGCTTTGTAAACTAGGAAGTTATTCAGGTGAATCAAATGTTTATTTTCTATATTTAATAAAAAACAGGAAAAGTCATATGGTTGTAATATTAAACATGATACACCTTTAAAGTAAAATTTTAAAGCATTTCTCCATTGTCTTATGTCTTGTGTGGAAAGAAAGGATAGAAAAACAGAAATGAAGTTATTAAAAGCTCTGAAATTAAGGCAATAAAAAAACTATCTCTATCTGGTTCAAAAATCATTATTTTTAGGATATAATTTGTAGTGTAGCATTTCACTTTACACCAGTGCTCAGCTATATGCCTTGAAGGAGTCAGAGCTACGTGTCTGCTGTTCTGATGTAGTCATGAATACTGTACTGTAAGCTGCACCATAGGAAAGCCTATAGAACCTTCTATCGGAAGATAAGACCAGCAAGGAGCAGCCTCCTAGTGATCAGAGGGTCTTCCAAAAGCTATGAAGTTTCTGCTGAGTCACAGCAGGGACAAGTTGTGCCCTACAAGCTGATACCTGTCATTCTCAACCAGAAAGTGGTGGAAGAGGGAAAACTCACACACACACCTGGATGCAACACAGGCATGAGAGGAAAGCAATAAAATACTCCAGAGGTTAGTCAGAGGTCAAGAATTCAGAGATAGGCGACGTTAAAAGAGCAGACACCGCCACTAGATGAGAGTTGGGGAGATGGGAAGGAATCTCATTTCCCCTACTGCTGTGTGGCTGGAGCGCAGACTCTCGACACGGAGCCCTTGTCATGAAGACAGGACTAAGGCTTCTGCCCCAGAAGATCAAGGCCTGCCCAGGGGACACCGCATCAGCTCAGGGCTGGACGCAAAGACACCCTGAGAAAGTGGCCCTCACGTACACGGTATCCGGAGTCCACTAGTCAGGTGTGAGGTCGGGGATTGTTCCCGATTGTGGACCCACTAGTATCAGAATCCTGTGTCCCTCTGCCTGGAAGTCTCCTTCCACTTGAGCTCTGCTTCAGAGAGATCTCACTATCAGGCCCGTCAAACTTGAAGAAATGGTGGTACTGGGAGCAGTCCTATATTTAGTAGTAACCATACACACCTGGCCAGTATTCTTTCATGACCTTCAGGCCTTCAGATCTCTGGTTTCCTGTCCTCAACATGGATCCTTTTATTCTCCTACTACCTGAGACAGTGATTTAAAAAAAAAAAAAAAAAAAAAAAAACCTTGAGAAAATGTCAGGGGCTCTAGAAACATCAAGGCAATAATATCTTCCATCCTGTGATGTTACATTTTTTCCTTAGGGATGATGTAGAGGACCTGCTACAGTGCCGAGCAGCACAGACACGGCTAGGGAACCCTCCTTTGTTGGGAGAGGGCTCCTGGGTCACTCTCTGTAGTGGCTTCTGGAATCCCAAGGGTGAAGCACGGTGCTTACGCTCAGATCGGGTACAGGGGGTTCGGCCAAGGACTGAGGGCTGTAGCAGAAATGGACGAGCATCGGCGGGCAGCGGGTGCACAGGGCAACTCAAGGAACTGGCCTTGCTTCAATGACCTGGACGAGGTGCTTCGTTCCCTCCTACTGGGGCTCTTGGAAGCTCAACTTCTTTAAGGGTTTCTAAGGTCCTTTGACCCCTGACAAGGCCAACGTGACTGCTGGAGAATCGAGCAGAATGACAGCCCATCCACTAGTGAGCAGCTGATAGAACACGGTCTCTAGAAGCCGCCTTCCTGAGTTCAAATCCAGACTCTGCCGCTTACCAGCTGTTGACCCTGGCCTAGTCCTTTAACCTCCCTGTCTCCATTCTTTCACCTGTACAATGGAGATACCAACCTCACAGAGGAATCACACAAACTGAGATTTTGTAAATGCATAGGGAATGGGTAACACAGAACCGTGTGACTGATAAATGACAGATTAAATACATCTACCGTGAGCTTGGTGTTATGGCTGCTATTGGGATCCGAGGATAGAAAACCATGCCTCATTACCTTTCCCCTTTAATGCATAAAGTAGGTTAGTGAGAAGAGATTAGAAACTGAGAAAACAGTCCTCCCAAACCTGCTGTGAGACAACATTTTTGCAAGATGCTACTCACAGCCCCTCCTGAAAAGCAATTAGAGCCCCTGATACGTCCCCACACTTTTCTAACACACGTCTATATTTCAAGAGCCTTTCTGGGCAAGCAGGGTTACCCACTCAGCTGACTGTCAGGTAAGGGACTTACCTACATCTTTCATTCATTTTGTGACTAGCCTAATAAGCTTTAACCAGACATTTCCATATTGTATCCCTGCTCTTTTTTTCCTACAAAATGTTTTTGCCAGCAGGAGGCAGCACTGTGTTTGGTTTACTCAGCAACCTCTCCAAGCAAATTGCTTGAAATAGAACCATGAGGTGAGCTCAAAATCCCTTTCCCTCTCTCCCTCTCTCTCCCCAGGTCTTCCCTTCCTTTCCCTCCCCCTTTCCTCCTTTTGTTTCTTTTCTTTTCTTTTCTTTTCTTTTCTTTTCTTTTCTTTTCTTTTCTCTTCTTTTTTTTCTTTCTTTCTTTCAAGTAACCCAAGGTCAGAAAGGAGAAGCCCAGAGAAAACCTCAAACAGCCTGTGATTCTTACACTAGCTGTACCGGAATCACCTGGAGGGTTTATTAAAACTCAGATTGCTTTGCTCCACCTCTGGAGTTTCTGATTCTGTAAACCTAGACTGAGGTCTGTAAACCTAATCTGCTTTGCTCATAAGTTTCCTGGTGAAACAGACGGTGCCAATCAAGGAATAACACATGAGATAAACTACATAAACGGAAAATTCTTTTTTTGATCATGACCTTCAGACCAGCCACATCTTTTCTTTCCTTCTCCAAACCCCAGAGCTCTCCTACCCACGGAAGAGGGAGTGGACTCAGAGACATCGATAATCTCAACCCAGGAAGTTGGGAGACGATCCCATTGGAGGGGAGGATGCAGAGTAGATAAGATTGAAGGGATGCTGGGGGAGGGATGCAGGGAAGGTTTCCTATGAGAATCAGGTTCTCACCCTGAGAAGCCACTTCTGAATCTACACCAACTGGTGCTTTTCCGAGGGTTGGAGTGTATCCATTTAAACTGGAGAAAAGGATTGGTTGAAGGTTCTTCCAAGGCTCTCAGGAGGTGTTCTTCACTATTTGACAGCAGCCCGTTGCTCCAGGGGAAGAGGTAAGGAGGTGGAAAGATCCTTGTGTGGCCTCAAATTCCCATTAGTGTTCCCCCAAATCCATGCTCCCCTCCCCAACACTTCCCTCTCCTAGCCTCCCACCCCCCACCTCCTCACAAGCCCTGTTCCACAAACAAGAGGAAAATGAATACAGTTTGACTGTAACATGTATTCCTTGTCCCCATATCTTAATTCCTCTAGGTGAGAAAGATCAAAAACTATCCTCCCAAAGTTTCTCCTGGTTAGAAGTTATTTGGGAAACAAGTTTAATTCTACAAATACACCCGTCCTCTTTCTCAACCCCAACCCCCACAACATCTATTAGCATCTTAGGCGCTGTTGTTATCAGGGTTCCCAGCCTCAGCTGGTGTCATAAGCATCACATGGGGAGCTTTTACAAACTGTGAGGCCAGGACTCCACCCTGGACCTACATCATTAGAATCAGGAGACTGTGGCCTCTCAGAATTTGGGGAAGTTCCCAAGTGATTCCCATGGACCCTCTAAGGGTAGAAAACATCCCCATTTTAATCAAATGGGGATGCATCTCTGTGTGCGCTGAGTTCTCTTGATCTGGGCAGTGAGGAAATGCCTACCCCAGGGCTGGTTTGGGAGCAGGGAAGCTGCTTGAGGAGCTGAGTGCAGAGGAAAAGACCAGACTGGGGAGTGGGGAAGCTCTTGAGAAAAGGAGCCGCCATCACAGATCAAGGAACTTCTGCAAGAAACATCCAGCGTCCCAAGTCACCCCTGGCCTCCATCCTGACCTTGTGAGTAGTGTAGCAAGTGAAAACCTCAGCTTTCCCAAGTGGGCTGAATTTCCACTCCAGCTCTGAGTCTGCAGTGGGGGGAGGGGGAGACTGAAGGTAAGTGCTTGAAACTCACCTCCAACTCTTCCTTAGTACAGGGCATGGTTCAAGTGATTCTGGGGCCGCCCTAATGATGGCTTCTTTATTATTGGGGGGCTCAAAGGCATCAGCACCTGGAGGATGCCCACCAGAGAAGACAGGGGTTATTTCACGCAAAAGGAGGGTTTTGGTTTTTACTGAGAGAGTTGTGGTTTGAATTTCTGCTGGAGGGGAATGGAATGTATTGATGGTAATATTGATCGCTTGTGCCTTTTACACGGTGAATAGAACACAAATTTGAAATATCTGGTAAAAGTCTCTGCTTCTTTGTGAACTTAAGAAAATTAAGCCCACGTAGTGAATAAACCCTACATCTGAAGGCATAAAAGAAGCAATTTCTTTTCTGAAGACTCTCTCCTGCTTAACTGCTTTCTAACTAGTTGACCCAGAGTCCCCCAAAACTTCTGGAAAACAGGCTCCTAGGGTGAGCATGTAGTGCTTAAGTATTTTTTCTTAACCTGTACAAACTCTTCAGTCATAACAGTTGGCTTTGTATTTTCAACTGATTAAATTGGGCAGAATTTTCTCTTGGTCTCTGGCATTCAGAAATTGTGTAGGAGAGTGTTTTCCTCCAGTTTTTAAATATTATTTTTCTCACAAAGAACAGGTGTATCACCGAGGCCAGAATTATTTTCAAAGTGACATCTCTGTGCTTAGTCATGATTCACTTATAAGCCACTTGGTCCCTTCCTAGTAACAAAGTGCTCTCCAAACCTTTAAATTCGTGTTCTTTCTTCACACCTGTTTTCAAAACCCTGTAAATGATATCCCAAGTTCTCATCTATCAAATCCATATTCCAATTCTCGACATTTAAAATTCATCTTCTGGAAGCACAAGTTTCATTTCTCCATGATCTTTCACTGGGGTGGTCTTCTCACTGTTTGAATGGCAAGACCTTTGTCTGCTCATCCTCACCTGAGGACTTCATTCATGTAGTTTTCCATGCTGGGGTGACCTTCACCTCTCTACCAGCGATGGACTGCCAGCTATGGCAGCCAGCAACCCCATGAGGACCATTATGACCACTTGACCACCAAAAAAGCTTCTTATTGACACACTTGTTCCAGGAAATTGCTGGTCATAGAGAATACCACCCCTCTAACACTGAAATAATCCTCTGGCTTTAGACTTAAACTGTGTGCTTACCCCCTTACGACCAACCAAGGACTGCCTAATGTCCCTGAAGCCCAATTAGATTCCATGACTCCCCCCCACCAAATCCCACCAGAGTAGAGTGCTTGCCAACCAGAGACTGTCTCTGTTTCCACTTTTTCTGTATAAAACTTAATCTTGCTAACTCCTTTGAATCCCTGCTGACATAAAGCAAGAGCAGATGGGTTGCCTTGCCAAAAGTCTATGAATAAACAGCCTTTTAAAATTGTCTCAAATCTAGCTTTGTGTTTAACACCATCTAAATCCTATTAACTTTTCAAAGCAGTTTTGCTTCCAATCTCTCTAGAGCTGTCCAGCTCTAAATGTCCACTCTTCTATGTTATCTACCCTCTACATCCCCTGTAGAGACTGGCTCCAAGTCACCCACACAGGCATTGTGAACTAATCATAAGGAATTGAAAGGGGGGGGGGGGAAGCTATAGCTTCTTTCTCCTGGTCTGTCCTCTCAATTGTCTCCCTCTCTCCATATACCTAAAATTGAACCTAAGCTTAAACACACATTATGTCCTCTCAATAAGTGTTTTTGAGGATGTCTATATTCATCTCCTGGGGCAGTGAGAATGAAGTAGACCAGACTGCTGTGCTATTTTATATATGTAATGTTTAGTCATGGTACAGAACTTTAAAATCCCATTGACATTGGGAGAAATGTCAATATTTGAAACACTCATGTTATTTAACAATAAAAAACCTTAAAAAATTTTTAAACAGGATTTCTGTCTACTTTAGTGATCAGTCTTTTTCCTTGGTGTTTGAAAATTTTTCACAAAGACTTGACCTATATATAGTAAGGTCTTAATAAATATTTGTGAATGAAAGCATATATGAATAAATGGCAGAAGGAAGGAAGGACCATAGAATACATTTTTTAATGTAAAAAATGACTTAGAAAAGTATAGGAATTTGGAAGAAGGAGCACAGATAGAAACTGAATGGTGATCAAGGCCAATATGGCACCACAGGTATGCTATTCTAATCAACCACTGTGATCAGTGTTATAGTTAATGTTTGTCAGCTGCAAGGTGAAAACTTGATTATTGCTTAGTAATAATCCTGCAAACAAAATGTATCTACAGTCCTGTGGAAAGCAGCTTTCTTCATTTAAATTACTAAGAATCCGGGATCCCTGGGTGGCGCAGCGGTTTAGCGCCTGCCTTTGGCCTAAGGTGTGATCCTGGAGACCTGGAATCGAATCCCATGTCGGGCTCCCGGTGCATGGAGCCTGCTTCTCCCTCTGCCTATGTCTCTGCCTCTCTCTCTCTCTGTGTGACTATCATAAATAAATAAAACTTAAAAAAAAGAATTTCTAAAAAAAAGTAAAAAAATAAATAAATAAATTACTAAGAATCCTGAGGAGAGAGGAGATAAACCCAAATAATGATAAAAATAACATATCTAGAAAACATTCCCAAACTGGATTACTGGTTTCAGAAATAGAAAATTTTTTTCTAAATTTTTATAATCTGTTATTATTTTGTATGATTTTTAGACACACAGTAGGGACTGAAATAGAAATTATTAAATGGGGTGGATGAAGTAAATTAAACTCTTCTTCCAGTGCTTCTAAATGACTGATTCTCAGAAACGTCTTTGATGAGATTATATTCTTTTCTATAATAATTCGCCTTTCATTTTTTAAATTGAAACGTGACATATAACCTGTAAATTTAAGGTGTACAACATTAACTCATTACATTTATATGTTATATAATTGCTATTGTAGGGATAACTAGCCCTTTTATTACATTATTATCCTTTTTTTGATGATCGAGATAATTAAGTTCTAGTGTCTATTAGCAAGTTTGTTAGATTCAATATTGTCGATATTCACTATACTATGCGTTCTCTAGAGAATATATACTCCTCATTGTGAGTTTATACCCTTAAAAACATTTGTCCTGTCTCCCCAACCCCCATCTCCTGGTAACAACTTTGGATATTTAGGATTCTACATATAAGTGATGTCATACTTTTCTTTCTCCATCTGACCCCTCTCAGCATAATATGTTCAAGGTCCATCTATGTTGTCACAGTGGTAGGATGCTCCTTTCTCATGGCTGAGAGTTTCCAGTGTGTGTGTGTGTGTGTGTGTGTGATCTTCTTCATTTATCTTTTAGGGACTTTTGTTATTTCCATATCTTGTGTATAGTGAATAATGCTGCAGTAAACATGGGAGTGCATATACCTCTTAAAAATCTTGATTCATTTCCTTGGCTATATACCCAGAAGTGGAATTGCTGGGTCATCCAATAGTTTGATTTTTAATTTTTGAGGAGCTTCCATATTGTTTTCCATAGTGGTTAAACCAGTTTGTATTCCTAGCAACAGTGTACAAAAGTTCTTCTCCACATTCTTGTCCGCGCTTGCTATATCTTATCTTCTTTTTAAAGAAATATTTGAGACCTCACACATGCACAAGCATGAGCATGAGTGATGAGGGGCAGAGGGAGGGAAACTCCTCACTGAGTAGGGAGCCCAAAGTGAGGCTTAATCCCAGGACCCTGAGATCATGACCTGAGCCACCCAGTTGTCCTTCTCTTTGCTTCTTGATAGCCATTCTCCTAGCTGATTGTAATTAGTTATGTTGAGCATGTTTTCAGGTACCAGTTGGCCAGTTAGATGTCTTTAGAAAACATTAATTTAGTTCTTCCCGTTTTTTTAAATTGGATTATTTCATTTTCATTATTCAGTTGTATGAGTTCTTTATATATTTTGTGTATCAGCCTGTGGTCTGATCCATGGTTTGCAAAAACGTTCATCCCTTCTATAGATTGCCTTTTCACTTTGTTAATTATTCTGTGCAGAGCCTTTAAGTTTGATGTAGTCCCATTTATTGAACTTTTTTTTCCTTCTATTTCTGCTTTTGGTATCCTATCCAAAAAAATTATTGCCAAATGTCAAAACAGAAGAGGAATATACAGTCCAGTTTTGGAATGAGTAGGTCACAGGAATGAAAAGCAGAGCATAAGGAATATAGTCAAGAGTATTGCAATAGTGATGTAATGGGATAGATGGCAACTACATTTGTCACTAACATAGTTTAATGTATAATCTTGTCAAACAATTAGGTTGTAAACCTGAAACTATGAATTTGTGTGTCAACTATACTCAAAACAATAATAATCATTCCCAAGACCAATGTTGAGGAGCTTCCTCCCTATATTTTCTTCTAGGAGTTTTATAATATCAGATCTTAGACATAAGTCTTTGATCCATTACAAGCTAATTTTTCTGACTGGTATAAGATAGGGGTCCAATTTTATTCTTTAACCTATGGCTATCCTTTTTTCCTAATACCATATATCGAAGAGATCATCCTTTCCCCCATTGGGTGTTCTTGTCTCCCTTGTCAAATTTTAGTTGACTCTATATATTGAAGTTTAATTCTGGGCTCTCTGTTCTGTTGGCCTGTGTGTCTATGTTTTATACCAGTACATACTATTTTTATTACTATAGATTTGTAATATAGTTTGAAATAAGAGCCTTGTCTTTTTACTCAGGATTGCTTTGGTAATTCTGGATCTTTTGTGGCTCCAAATGAATTTCAGGATTGTTTTTTCTATTTCTGTGAAGAATGCTGTTGGTATTTTGATGGTAATTGCATTGAAACTATAGATGGCCTTGGGTAGTATGGACTATTTAACAATAATGAGTCTCCTAATCCATGAACATAAGAGGTCTTTGTTTCTGTATCTTCAATTTCTTTCAACAAAGTGTTATAGTTTTCATAGTATAGAACTTTCATTTCCTCGGTTAAATTCATTCTGAAGTATTTTATTGTTTTTTGATGTTATTATGAATGGGATGGTTTGATTTTTTTTTTTTTAGATGTTTTATCATTCATATATAGAAATGCAATAGATTCCTACATGTTAATTTTACACCTTGCAACTTTACTGAAATCACTGGTTAATTTCAATAGTTTTTTAGTTGAGTCTTTGGAATTTTTCATATTCAAAATCATATTATCTACAACAATAACAATTTTACTTCTTCCTTTCTGATTTGGATGCCTTTTCTTTGTCTCATTTAATTGTGCTAGTTATAGGGCTTCCAGTAGGACTTTGAATGAGAGGTAAGAGAAGGCATCCTTGTCTGTTCCTGATTTTAGAGGAAAAGCTTTCAGTCTTCTCCATTGAGTATAATGTTACCTGTGGGTTTGTTGTAGACGACCCTCATTATGTTAAGGTATGTTTCATCTATATCTAATTTACTGAGGGTTTTATCATGAAAGGCTGTTGGTTTTTGTCAGATGCTTTTTCTGCATCTATTGAGCTGATTATGTGATTTTTATCTTTCATTTTATTAATGTGACATATTTATTGATTTGCATGTGTGAACTATCCTTGCATCACAGGGACAAATCCCACTTGGTCATGGGACATAATCCTTTTAATGTGCTCATGAATTTGATTTGCTAATATTTTCTTGAGAATTTTTCTGCCTATAGTTATCAGGGATATTGGTCTATAGTTTTCTTATGTTTTTATCTGGCATTAATATCAGAGTAATACTAGCCTTATAGAATGAGTTTGGAAGTGTTCCCTCCTCTTTAAGTTTTTGGAACAGGGGCAGCCCAGGTAGCTCAGCGGTTTAGCGCCGCCTTCAGCCCAGGGCATGATCCTGGAGACCCAGGATCAAGTCCCACATCGGGCTCCCTGCATGGGGCCTGCTTCTCCCTCTGCCTGTGTCTCTGCCTCTCTTTCTCTCTGTGTCTCTCATGAATAAATAAATAAAATAAAATAAAAAGTTTTTGGAACAGTTTGAGAAAGCTTGGTGTTAATTCTTCTTAAATTGTTTAGAAGAATTTGCTGGTGAATATAACTGGTCCTGGAGTTTTCTGCTTTGAGAGGTTTTTGGTTACTGATTTAATCTCCTTATTCATTATGATCTGTTCAGATTTTCTATTTCTTCCTGTTTCAGTCTTGATAGGTTATGTGTTTCTAGAATGTTATCTATTTTTTTTTCTAGAAACTTATCCATTTTTTAGTTTACCTAATATGTTGCCATATAATTATTTGTGATAGTCTGTTCGATTTTTGTGTTTCTATAATACAGGTGTAATGTTCCCTCTTTCATTTCTGATTTTTAGACTTATTGATTTAGCTTAAAGTTTTGTCAGTCTTTTCAAAGAACCAGCTCTTATTCTATTGATCTTTTCTGTTGTTTTTCTGGTATTTCATTTATTTCTACTCTGATCTTTCTTTCTTTCTTTTTGCTAACTTTGGGCTTCATTTGCTCTTTTTCGCATTCCATGAGGTATAAAGTTAGGCTGTTTATTTGAGATATTTCTGATTTTTAACATATGTATTTATCAGTTTATGTTGCATCCCATAACTCATATAATATGTCCATTTCTATTCATTTTAAGATTTTATTTCCTTTTGGTTTCTTTGACCCATTCATTATTTAGAAATGTGCTTGCTTTCCACAGATTTGTGAATTTTCCACTTTTCCTATTACTGTTGATTTCTAGTTTTATACCACTGTGGTCAGAAAGTTGGTATGATTTTAAACTTAAATTTGCTAAGATTTGTTTTTTGTCATGTGTTCTATCATTTGAGCTATACTGCAGAATATTTCAGGTGCACTTGAAGAATGTCTGTCTTGCTGTTGGATGAAATGTTCTTTAAATGTGGTTCAGTTTCAATGTTTCCTTGTTGATTTTCTGTCTGGATGAACTATCTATTGCTAATAGTGGAGTGCTGAAGCCCCCTACTATTATTGTATTATGGTCTATCTCTCCTTTTAGATCTGTTGGTATTTAATATATTTCAGTGCTCTGATATTAGGGGTGTATCTACATATGAATGTTTTATCTTCTTGCTATAGTGATAGTTTTATCATTATATAATGACCTCCCGTGTCTCTTGTTTGCATCTTTGGCTTGAAGTCTATTTTGTCTGAGATACATATGGCTACCCCACTTTCTACCTTGTTTGGTTTCCACTTGCATAGAATACCTGCTCTCATCCCTTTATTTTGAGTCTAGGTGTGTTTTCAGAGTTCTAATGAATCTTTTTCTGGACTTTCCTAGATCATTATAGTGAGCAGTACCAAGAATCTAAAAAAAGAAGTGTCTTCCGTAAGAGAACAATCTGAAAACTACTTCTTTATTTTTAAATGGATAGTTTTAAAAGAATATGGATAGTAGGAAGTGATTCTTTTGTCTGATAACTGATACAACAAAATAAAAACCTCTTTTCATTAAGGCGTTAGCCCAAATGTCACCTCGTAGAGATGCCAGCTTTGGTCATCCTTGAACAATTGATTCTTTATCCACCTATACTGCTCTATTTTTTTCTTCACCCATTGTTCAAGTGTGTATCTTCCCCACTAAAATGCAAGTTCCTGGAGGAACAACACTTTATCTCTCTTGCTTATCATTGTATGGTTAGGACTAGAATGGTACCTAAAATATTTCTTCAGCGAATGAATGGATGGGTGGATAGACTGCTTTATGCTGTACCTTTTATACTGTATTTAACCACTAAGAGAATCTTAGGACCTCTGAGACTGATACAAATACTTTGGGGACAAAATATAGCATGTAAGTGATTTACTTTATCATATGTTGTTCTAATGTTCACTTTCTGTAAATGAACATTTTCATCCTCTTTTTATTGTGTTAAGGATTGCTGACCTCTAATCTCCCAGAGGGAATTTTGAGAAGAGCCCTTTCTTCCCTAAACCTTCTTTAAAAAAAAAAAAAATTATTTATTTATGAGATACACACACAGAGAGAGAGAGACCTAGGCAGAAGGAGAAGCAGGTTCCCTGTGGGGAGCCCGATTTTTTTTAAGATAATAAATTATTTATTCATTTATTTATAAGAGACACAGAGAGAGAAAGGGGCAGAGACATAGGCAGAGGGAGAATTTCCCTAAGCCTTCTTGATTATGTGGAAATTGGGTTGGGTTCTTGTGCATATTGCTATAATTCCTCTAGACTTGTAACAAGGCCTGCCAGATTCAGAATGAAATGTAGAGCAGAGATTTATAGGCTTAGGAAGTAGAAAGGTTACTTTTGTGAAGACCCATTTTTTTCCACTAGGTTGGGAGACTCAGATTGATATGTTACCCATGACGATAGGTGTCTGGCTCCTCTTAATCCCACTCTGGTCATTCATGGGAAGGGGTTGGTGACACTAGCTGTCCCTGGTTCATGGTATCAACCTGAAAGGGGCATAAGGGCCATCTGATCCTCTTGTCTCACATTACAGATGATGGTGAACTCAGAGGTGTTATGTCATTTGTCCTTGGCCTATATTTCATTTCTTCCCCTGCTGAGAACCAAGTGTTTCTACTGTATTCTAGAAATATTCTCCAGCCAGCGAAGTAAGGAATATTAGGGTCTTTTTCTCTGCTACACAGGAGGGAGATGTTAGTAAGTTGCGGGAAGTAATCCTGTAGCTATTGGAGAAAGATTTCATAATTACTTCTTGCAGCCCTGAAGCTGGTACAGATGACCGAATAGATTTTTTTTTTCCCTTTATATAATGGTCCTCAGCCTCGGGGGAACCCTTTTTCAGATCCTAGAATGGGATAATGTGACCACCACTGTCACCAGATCTAGGGAGAAAGTTCTAGCTGGTGAAAATACGGTAAAACATCCTTATTACGGGAACAATTTCTCTGTTTCACATGCATTTGTACCTGGTAACATATTCAGGAAATGCCTTTGCTTTTTATGCTTTTCACATTTATTTTAAGTCCTTTAAAAAAAAATAACAGAACAAATGAAATATATATTTTTAATTATTTTAAATTTTACAGAAAACAAAAGGAAAATGAAGAGAATCAAGGAAAATCTTGTCAGAGCTTGTATTGTTGGGATGAGGCATAGAATTTCTAACACCTTCCTTTAAACTGCAATAATGTGGTTATTTTTGTCCATATTGTCAACATTCTTAACTTGAGTTTCAAGTTACTACTTTATTGGGCTAAAAGGATATTAAACCAAATTTGGCTTGCGGGAATTAATGATCTGTTAATACGAAATTACTGGAAAGGCATTCTACGTAGCACCTACTGAGCTTATAAGACATGAGAGTCCACCAAGGTAGTATGAGGGGTTAGAACCAAAAGAGTTTCACTTCTGCAATAAGTCAGGGAAAAGCAGTGATCAATTCTCTGCAGACCTGAGGGAGGGTGGGAAAAGTTCTAGGAATTGTAAATATTAGAGATAAAACCCTCCAATGATCATTTTATAATATCACAATTATTGATGCTACTTATTTTTTTTTTACCAAATAATTCTTTTTTTCCAAATAATTCTAAATACATTAAAATTATGTAGAGATTTAAATACATTAACTGAATCTTCCGTAACATAGATTCTTATATAATATGCAAGGTGACAAATATATTCTTCTAATCTATGATGACAACATGCCTGAAACATACCGTGAATTTTAAGACTGAATCTTTTGAGAGCTGGACTGAGAAGCTAAAAGCAGATAATTGAGAGCATTGGAGAGAGACAATGAAGAAGGATAGCTATTGAGAGTCCCACTCTGCTCTGAAAGCCAAAGAATCAGGCAATGTCATCAGGGTACTATTAGCAAGAGGAAAGAAGCTGTCTTTTGATTTACGTATAAATTTATGAATTTGTATGGAAGAGATTCTACATTAAACTAAGTAGCTAAGGCCTCAAGCAGTCCCAACTGAGGACACAAGGGCAGAGGAGAACCAGCCATCGAAGCAGCAGCCACCATGGAGGCTTTTAATGGTTGGGCTGACATTAATAACATTGAAAGTTTTAATGGCATTAATTGTAACATTATGACCCAAACTTTGGATGTTAAAGATCTGCATTGAAATTGGATGAAAGCCTTAGAATCGTTTTTACTAGTTAGCTAACTCAATATTGCTTGAGGGACTCATAAGCTATCATTATGTAAGAAAACCTCTGCCCTCTTCTCCCTGCATACAACACAGAAATTTGTCACTATAATAAGTTAATTGTAAATCAGTGCCTGCAATATGCTGTATTTGACTTTTGATTTTTTTAATTTAGGGTTCATATCTGAAATCAGTGTATTTATTTTTCTCTGATGACAATGCTATAAAAATTAGGCTTTTCTGCAGTTTCATGTTTGAAGGATGACTCCCTTCCTTCCTATCCCCTGAAAATGAACTCCATGAACATTATATATCACCTATATACCATCCTACGTGTGCCTTCCTAATTGTTGAGTCTGTCTGTTGAACACTTTTAGAGTAATAAACTGGAAATTTTAATTCATTTATACAGATTTGCCACTTCATTCTCAGTACATACCGAATATGCAGAAATATTTTTCTCATTTATGGTAAATTACAGGAGCTAAAATTAGATAATATCCCATAAATTTTATCCAAACAGAAGTTTTATAAAATTCTATAGGTGGAGACACCTGTTGGAGGCTAGTAGGTTGAATGTAAGTAAAGCCAAATTTGAAATAAGAAAACTGTATTTTTGACTTAACTATGGATTAATATCTATTCTATAATTTTTTATAAAAATCATTAAGCATATATATATATTTTTTTAAAAAATTAATTATCTCCTTCAATTTAGAACCAGAAAATCATACTTAGTCCCCTGCTTGTTGTCCAATCAGATTTTGGATTTCAAAGGTGAAATGATACACCATGATTTTTAAAATCCTCATTTACAGCATTTTATTCATATAATAAGGACAAATTAAATCATTCATAGATTTGAAATCAGAGAAACCCTTTGTGGAACTCAGTACTGATCACACAATTTTCCCTGGATTTTGTAGCTGGTGCTGTGGGTGGCCCATCCATAATACCTTGTGTTCCTCCTTGAGTGTACATGGGCCTGACTCCTGACTTCCAAGTGCCAGCATCTGAATTTCTTTGCTTGATCATTTCGGCCTCCAGAGCCACTTTTCTAGCCTTTTGGGCAGGGCAAGAGAGCGCTAATGACTGGCCCATCCACTCCAAGGCCTTCAATCAAAGAACTGATTCAACTTAATGTATCAGTTCAGCTTCAAGGAGATTTACCGCCCCCCCCCCCACCCTTGCCATCCAGGTAGCTTCACACCAAGGTGCATATTCTACACAGTTTCCAAGATTTTCCCATTAGGTTCAAGTGTATGTTACTACAGTGTTGTCCTACTTGATCACCTACCCTTCAGGGACTGGCTTTTCTTGGTTCTCCCCCTTTCCCACACCTCTACTTGTATTTCCTGGGATTACCTTCTAAAAACCACATGTAGATGAATAATTGTCTCCGAGTTGGCTTCTGGAGGGACCCAAACTAAGATAGATATTTCTTAAGTAGAATCAATAATTCAGTTTATTTAATTTGTAATTGGAAAAGATATTCACAAACAGATGTTTTTGAATATAGAAACTTGACATGGTGATTTTTATGTTTATAAATATGACAGCTATTTGTAGAATTCTGGGTCTACTAGCACCAGAATATTTGATTGTCAGAATATATTACATTGTAATTTTTTAAAATCTATTTTTACCATTTCATTCATATGATAACTGACAGTGTTAAACTGATGGTCATAGATTTTGAAATCAGTATTAATCACAAAATTTGGGAAATAAGCTTATGACCCTCATTTTTTATTTCTAGGAACTGATTTTATAAAGAGAAATAGTCCAGATTATTTTTGTCAAGTAAGCTTCCCAAAAACTTAATTTTTCTAGGAATAGGTAAATCATACATTTTATTTACTTTTTTAAAAAAGATTTTTATTTATTCATGAGAGACCGAGAAAGAGGCAGAGACACAAGCAAGAGGGCAAAGCAGTTTCTCCACAGGAACCCGATGTGGGACCTGATCTCAGACCCTGGGATAATGCTCTGAGTCAAAGGCAGATGCTTATCTGCTGAGCCACCCAGGCATCCTGTAAATCAAACATTTAAAAAACTAATTATAGAAATGCCCACAACAAATACTTGTATGGTTTTATGAATTGTATTGTCAAGCAAAAAGAAAATCCCTTGTTTTATTTTATTTTTTTTCAAACATTTGAGAGCATGAGAAAGAGCACAAGTGGGGTGGGGGACAGAAGGAGAGAGGGAGAAGCAGACTCCCCACTGAGTAGGGAGTCCAGGCTGAGGGGCTTGATCCCAGGACACTGAGAGCATAACCTGAGCTCAAAATCAAGAGGCCACTGCTTGACCAACTGAGCCACCCAGGTGCCCTAATAGGCCCTTGTTTCAGTCTCCCTTCATAAGGTAAAATAGATGTATTTTCCTCCCTAGAAAGTTAGGGGGAAAAGGTTATTATAATCATCTTATATTCATATACAAATATTTGTATGTAAAGAAAAAACAAGTTTTAATAAATTTAAAGGACTGAGATTATGCAAAGCATCTTTTCTGATCACAGTAGAATAAAACTTGAAATCAATAATAATAGGAAAACCAAAAAAATCATGGAAATTAGAGAGCATGCTTTTTAACAACTGATTTTTTCAAGGGAGAAAATACAAAAAATTAGAATATACCTTGAAACTATTTTAAGATTTTATTTAGGGAGCCCAATGCAGGACTCGATCTCAGGACCTCAGGATCACTCCCTGAGCCAAAGGCAGATGCTCAACCACTGAGCCACCCAGGCTTCCTGACCATGAAACTATTGAAAACAAAAACAGAATATGTCAATTTATGGGACATGGGACACACACACCCCGCCCCCGGTGGTGCATTCTAAAAAGAGAGTACCATGAAAATTATATAACCTGATGAAATGGGTAAATTCCTAAAAACATACAACCTATAGAGACTCCACATGAAATAGAAAATCTGAATAGATCCATAACTAGTAAAGAGATTGAAAAAGTAATTAAAAACTACCCAGCAATGAAAGTCTAGACCAGATGATTTCATTGGTGAATATTACCACTGTTTAAACAAATAAAAAATCTTTCATAAACTTTTCCAAAGTACTGAAGAGGAGGGAACACTTCCTAACTTATTCTAGGTTAGTATTACCCTGTTATAAAAGTCAGAAAAAAAAAAAAACCCTACAAAACAAGAAAACTGCTTTTCTATATAAATAGGTAAAAAATTCCCAAATAACCAGAATCTGGATCCAGGAGCATACTAAAAACATCATACTGTATGGAGGGTGGGCGGGCAGGTAGGTGGTGGGGAAGGGTATCCCTAGAAGACAGCCTTAGTTCTACATACAAAAATCAACATAATACACCACATTTATAGAATGAAAGGAAAAAACACATGATCATCTAATTAACGGAGAATAGGCATTTGATGAAATTCAATATCCTTTAATGGTGAAAAAAGTAGAAAACGACTCCACAATCTAGGAAAAAGGAAGGAACCATGAGAAAAACTATAGATGAAGCTTTTCCTACTTCTTGGTCCATTCTCAATCAATGGGATTGGGTTTCACATGAAAATTTCTTATAGTAGCAATAAAAACAAAACAAACCTTAACATGCTTTGAAGCTGGAAAGACATCATTTGACTGCAGCTCTGGCTGGGGCAGGTTGTCAATGGTTCTTTTAATTGTCTGGTTTTAAGATAACTTCACAATTGTAAATATCCTTGAAGACCTGAAGAAACTGTGGTTTATGTGAGTACTTGGTATTTATTATATTAGAAATCAAAATAATTTTATGACCTTTAAATCACTCAAAGGATAATTGCATCATATAATATATATTTAAAACAAGAGTGAAAAGATGCATTGTTTTATATTTTTTATAAAATCCTTTAATGTTTATCAAGGATAGCAAGATTTTTGTATTTGCTTCTATATCCAGTCTTAAAATGGAAAGTGTCATGTGGCCTTTGAAAAACTCCACTATGCCTTCATCAGTGAATGAGAATAGAAAGAGAGTAATATCTTAGATTATTATGAAAATGATTTTGATCTCATGGACAATTTAAGAGAATGAGTCCCTGACCTAAAGATTAGGGAACTGCTGATTTAATTTACTTAAACTTGAGTCATCCTGGCTGTAAATTATTAAATTAAATATATATATTCCATGTAAAGCATTTGGCACATTATCTGAAATAAAATACTCAATAATTATTGCTTATGGTTATTACAGTCCTTCTATAATTGCACACATCACACCCTCTTGCAAATAGAGCTATACCTTGACTTTGAGATCTGTTCTTTCTCAGGTTTGCCATTATCTGTTTGTGGAAACTACCTCTCAACAATAAAAATTCCAGCCTCTCCTAGACCTTCACAAGTCTGAAGAGAAGCATGAATTCATAAAACTACAGTCATTTTGAAAGCTTTAATATTATAATTTGTGATATCTCCTTTAGGTTTGTGGGGGTTTTTTTTTTCCCCTTCACTCATGAGATGTTCAAAGTCTGTGAGTATAAAGAGCATGATGGTAGGATGTGCCCCACCTCTTCCTAGCATTTTCCTCCAAGGTCAATTAGACAAATTCTTTGTTCTCCAGAGAGAGAAATTTCAGGGATTTCCCCCCCCCACCTCCCTTTAGGGAGAAGTAAAGACCTATGATATCTCATGGTTCTTCTGGGAATTTGAGTTCTTAGCTAATTTAAATAAAACCTTTATTCCTAGTGGTTTAATTTAGAATTTCATGTTGTGTCACAAAGCCACCAGCAATTGTAGTTAAGTGCTCCTGAATCTGAGATTTCTCCTCTGCAGACTTCTACAACCTCTTATGTAACTTAACTCTGAAGGATCTGATTTTGATCAAAGTAGATTCGCAAGTGCTTACATCTGCTGATGTAGAGAGATTTATTTGCACTGGGGGATGATTTTCAGTATGATAATTGAAGTAGAACAGGTGGCAGCAGAAATCAGCCTGACTGATATCACCCTAAGTGGAGTGACATTCCTGAGTGAAATATCCTGAGTTCTTCTGACTCAAAGTTTGCCTTGCAGACAGGTGGACTAGATAGCTTGATTCCATGCTTCACCAGCTCCAGGAGCTTCTGCCCACTGAGCTGTGTGTGGCAGGGACCATGTGATCCTTTGGTAGCTTTCTCTTCACTTCTCAGTGTTGTTGAGTGGTGGGCTCCAAATTAGGCCAACTCTACTGTTTGAGAAGGAATCTGGAAAGTAGGGGAGGCTTCATATGCAGGCATTTCTCCTGGATAAGGCTTTGATGTGGCCCAAAGAATCAAAGGACCTTCTATTAACTTACATAGAAGAAGATATTGGTAGAGTAACCTGTTAATGGAAAGCAAAATTCTAGTAATAGGTATAGCCAAGTCTTTTCCTTGACCAAACCCTGTAAGAGGTAAGTTTGCTACATAGTTGTTTCTTACCAAAATGTTCCTAGGCTATCACTCAGTATAGGCTCAGTAATTACAATCCTTGATACAACCATTTGTCCGTACCACAAAGTAGGATAGAATAAGTGCCAATATCTCTGGCTACAGTTGGAGAAACAGAGTAAAGCTCCCTGGCAGTTACAGGACTGCCCTGGGGGGTGAACTGCTCATACTGACCACTCAGATCTTTGTTTTCTGAACTGCTATTAACTTATTCTCTATTGGAAAGGGGTGATTTTTTCCAGGCTTTCTTAAAATTTTCTTCTCTATTTCAGAGCTGCATTACTTAAAAGATTTAATCTACTTTCACTATTTCTAAAAGTATTTTTCTAAAATACTTTTAGAAGCACCACTACTTAAAAGATTTTACTTAAAAGATTTAATCTACTTTCACTATTTCTAAAAGTATTTTTCAGTGAAATGAAAATATAGTAATGGAGATGAAGATAAGAGTTAATTAATTCAGACACAAAAATACCTAACCTAAAAAGTCAAGATGTTACTATGCCGGTTTTACACACCATAATGTTTTGTAGTTGTAGCAAAACTTGATAATGTTACAAACCTAAAGCACAATTATAGAAACCCTTGCAAATACAATCATATTTATAGAAACACTGGCATCTGGGACTATGTCTACAATTTTGTTAGACTCAGTGTTCCTAAAGGACCACTACCCTCATAACTGATACCTCCTTTAATGCCGATATTTTTTCAAAGGTTCAAAATGTTGCCACATGTGTTGCCAAGTTTCCTTCTTAGGTTCTTTTATTTCCTATAAGCTCATTTTTCAATAAAACAATTTGCCTGAAACTTTCTCCTAGGCATAACTTCAAAGCAACTACAAGACATTAATTCCTTTAGGTGTTGCCATATTATCTGCAGATACACGCTATTGTCTATACCCCCAAAGCTTATTCAAGAACACCCTGTAGAAACACTGTATTAAAATTACATGAATCGTGCATAGCATCTTTGTAAGAAAGCAGTTTTCAAATGATTAAATTCTAATTTTGAACTTCTTTCTAGTAACGTAGAATTCATGTTTTGCTCAATAGATAGATGATGCTTATGTGGAGAGTTAGATAAACTGTAGTAAAACATGAATTCATAAAACTAGAATAATTTTGAGAGTTTTGACATTGTAATTTTTGGTATCTGTTTGAGGTTTATGACCCTTGAGATATGTAAAACTGTGTGGAACAGTGTAATGCTGACATGTGACCTGATGTGTGTGTGTGTGTGTGTGTGTGTGTATGTATAAGTATATATACACAAATTGTTTCTTCCATTTAACAAACACTTGAGTGTTTAATCAAGAATTATACCAGCTATTCCTTTTTTTTTTTTTAAGATTTTTAAATTTATTTATTCATGAGAGACACAGAAAGGCAGAAACCTAGGCAGAGGGAGAAGCAAGCTCCCTGCAGGGATCCTGATGTGAGACTTCATTCCAGACCCCCAGGATCACAATCTGAGCCAAAAGCAGACATTCAACCACTAAGACACCTAGGCACCCCTATACCAGCTATTCTAAAAGACATTCTCCGCAAGGATATATAATTATATATAAAATAATTTCAAGAATAGTTTTATTACTAATACTATAAGCATAAAAGAAAGTCAAGAAATAGGAATTAAAACTATATCCATCTCTTAAGATATTCGCCTTCTATCATCTGGAAATATGTTAGCTTTGTAGAAAACATGCCTTGGCCATGTGTGGTAAACGTTTATCACAGTTACATAATATTTTGTATCAAAGAGCTATGGTGTTGATCGCATTAAAATATTCTTAACTTGAATGACCGTATACGTAAAGAAATCTCTGTGTAATGGATGATATAGGCCTTAAATGCCAAGTCATTCCATGTTGTCATTCATCTAGGAAACAGGAGTACCTCTTGGACCACAAATTGGAATTAAGAAAAACCAATGAACAAAGTGCAATCTTTTGGTCTTAAAAAATAGGTAAAAAGAAGTCTAGGAAGAAAGTCCTGAATAGGTGGTGTTGGGATAACTGCTTCCACATGGAACCATTTGGGCAGAAAGACATCCAGCCAAATGTCCCAGTTGTAATCAGCTTCCTGAGATTGGAGGGTAAATGGCTCTCCACTGTAAGTAGATGAAGAAAGTCAGATTTAATCCAGTAACCCAGAAGTTACCTACATTGTAGTCTGATTATTCTTAAACTTCATAAAGTCCCACTTTCCAGTAACTAGTCTTACTCTTTCTTGGTATTTAATATAAAGATGAGAGAATGAACTGAAAGAAGTACATCTTATACCAAGTTGGACTAAATCATATAAAAACTTGAGAGCATGACCACTGAAAAGCTAAGGTGGGACAACTTCATAGGAAAGAGGAGTTTGAGATTCGAGTCATGATCATCAGATTATATCCCCCTGATTGATTTCTTCTGATGTTGATATGTCTAGATTTTTTTTATCCTTGCCTATTTGCTTTTTTAGACAGAGAATGATGGAGATAGACTTGACCAGAAACTTTGATGTTTAGGAGTTTATTATAGGAAAATAATAAAAGATACACAAAATTTATAAAATTTAGTGTTGCACACAATGTATATTGCATACAATATTGCTAGAAGGTAATAAATTAGTTAAGATATAAAATATGCAACTGTTAGTATGTTGTAGAAAAATATTTTGTCGTGGAAAATGTACAGCAAATGATTCTAAATGAGAGAGATAATACGGTTCATTTAATTTTTAATTTTGTATGAAAACATGTACAATAAGTAATGAAACACTATATGCAAATTATTAACAATGATCACCTTTGGCTATGTTTCACAGTATCATCTCTTTAGTCTTTTATTGCATTTCATGTTTTACTAAAATATTTTTGAAAATTTGATGTCAAAATCTCATATGAGGTAGGTAGGTACTTTTTCATTCACACAGCAAACCAGACTTTTGAAACTAATCTGTGAATCAGAAATTACCAAGTCTATGAGTATCTAAATATAAAGAAAAACAAAAAAATTAAGCAAGATGGTAAGATTCTGGGATTATTAGTATCCATTTTCCCAAAATAAACTGCATAATATCCAGATCATTTTCTTTAATCTTAATTTAGTAAAAACAGATTTGGCTCTCCAAAGAAGTCTGTAAAGATGCATTAGGATTAAATAAGACCTCATTATCTCCTTTAATAGTTTGTGTGCTAAGTTATATGCTTTACTAATTAAATGGGGAATATTGGAAATTTGGCAACAATCATAAAAATATGGTTAAAGATCTAATAAAAAAAATAATAAAATCCGATATTTTTCTGAAAATACAGTTCTTCACTAAAAGAAACTAGACCCTTTTCGTGAAATAATGGATTTCAAGCTGAAGTGAGAAATGTACAAGATGAGGCTAGAATAACTTAGCCAGAAGTAAGAAAGTGCTTTAAATTTTGGAGTAGTAATTTTATAATGGAGATAACCTGGAGACACCACCTTCACCAGAGATCTACATTAGTATCACTGATATTGGGATGGATTAATATTATCTGGGTATTAATGGAAGCCATTAAGAAGGAAACTTTTAAAAAATTTTATTAGAAATGTGTATTTTGAACTAAAAAATGAGTAATCAATGGAAAACCCAAATCAAGAGACATACATTCAAAAATATCAATTTCAAGGTAAAGGCTGAGTGATTATTTCAGATTAGAGGAGATAAAATGCATGATATTAGATTATGCCTTGGTCTAGAGGGACAGAAAAATCTGTATCTAGAATACAGAATCACGTTAATGTTACATTTCCTGATTTTTTAAAATTATCCTGAAGATAGATTAGTAAATCTTGTTCTTTAGGAAAAAAAAAATCAATTGAGTTTAGGGACAAATTGGCATTGTGGCTACATTTTACTCTTATGTGGTCCAGAAAACAATGAATGTGTATATGGAGAAAAAGAAATGATAAAGATTTAAAACAATCTGGTAATATGCATATAGTAGTATTGTTTTAATTTTTTGGATACTGATCTGAAAGTCTGAATTATTTCAGAATAAAAATTTTAAACTAAAAAAATAATTGGAGGAGAAAGAAGTCAAGTAGGGACAAGCATACAAGCCTCCTTTGAGTTCATTTTGAGGTAAATAACTTCAATTTTCATTGGTGACCAGCTCTGACTTTTCTATCCCACTTTAGTCCTTTATAAACTATCATTAAGGAATGGAGGGCAACCAATCGTGGATCACGGAATTTATCCTAGTGGGATTCCAGCTCAGTGAAGACATTGAAGTGCTCCTCTTTTGTATCTTCTCCCTGTTATATATCTTTAATTTGCTGGCAAATGGCATGATCTTGGGACTCATTTGGCTAGACCTCAGGCTGCACTCCCCCATGTATTTCTTCCTTTCTCATCTGGCTATCATTGACATATGCTATGCTTCCAGCAATCTGCCCAATATGCTGGAAAACCTAGTGAAACACAAAAAAACGATCTCCTTTGTCTCATGCACTATGCAGATAGTTTTGTTTGTGACTTTTGCTGGTGCAGAGTGCCTGATTTTGGTAGTGATGGCCTACGACCGGTTTGTGGCTATCTGCCATCCTCTCCAGTACACCGTCATCATGAACTGGAGAGTGTGCGTGGTCCTGGTCATTGCTACCTGGGCATGTGGGTTTTCCTTGGCCCTAGTGCATCTAATTCTCTTCCTAAAGTTGACATTCTGTGGGCCCCAGGAAGTGAACCACTTCTTCTGTGAAATCCTCTCTGTCCTCAAAGTGGCCTGTGGTGACACTTGGATCAATGAAGTCTTAGTCTTTGCTGGTGGCGTGTTTGTCTTAGTTGGGCCCCTTTCTCTGATGTTGGTCTCCTACATGCGCATCCTCTCGGCCATCCTGAAGATCCAAACAAAGGAAGGGCGCAGAAAAGCCTTTTCCACCTGCTCCTCCCACTTCTGTGTGGTTGGATTCTACTTTGGCATAGCCATGATGGTTTATTTGGTTCCAGACAATAGCCAACGTGAGGAGCAGCAGAAAATCCTTACCCTGTTTTACACCCTCTTCAACCCATTGCTGAACCCTCTCATTTACAGTCTGAGAAATGCTCAGATGAAGGCTGCCTTCAACAAAGCATTGCAAAAAAAGAGGACAATATAAAGGAAGGTAGAATTTTGTATCAGGGAACTTTTCTCCTTTTCTCCAAGAGATATGGTTGTTGTTGCAATAAAACTCAAAATTCCCCTAGAAGAGGCATGATTTGATGATGAGAATTATCAGAGTTTCATTAGCCAGGTAGCAGAACAGAAATTTCTGAGCTCTTGTTCCTCCATGGAGACTATACTATATTGATCAAATTGCTATTGCAAAAAACCAGTTAAGAGGCTGCAGCACTCAGACAAGCACAAAGCCAAGAAGAGATATCGTAGAGTGGTCAGGCAAATTGATGGCATATTTTCTTGCCCAAGTTGCTCTACATCGCTGGCCCACTGTGGCATGACCAGAAGATTCCTAACAATACTTTCCCTCTGGAGGGAAAGAGATGAGTGGACCATGGGTATTGCTTCCTGGCTTTCAGGGGATGGCCTGAGTGGTGGTTTTCCATCTGGTATGATTTAGTGCCCTGATGGGAATGGCAGGTTTGGTGGTCATGCTGGGGAGGCTGAGAAGGCAAACATTCCAACATACTTCATAGGGAGATTGTAGCATCTCAGACAAACACCAGGAGCCCTACTTTATACCTCAAAGGACTAGGGGAAAAAAAAAAGAAAAATCAAATCTTGAATTAGCAGGAGGAGGGAAATAATAAAGATTAGGGCAGAAGTAAACTAGGGAATGGAAAAACTCTCAACAGAAAAGCAATGAAAATACAAATTGGTTTTCTGAAAAATTCAACAATACTTAGCAAGTACTTAGCAAGCTGGCAGCAAAAGAAATACCTAGAATAGTCAGAGTTATGGAAACAAATAGAATAATGATTACAGGGACTGGGGGGGTGGAATAGGGGGCTATTATTCTATGAGGACAGTTTCTGTTTGGGATGAGAGAGTTTTGAAGATGGGTGATGGGGATGATTCACAATATGAATGATTTAATACCACTGAACTGTATATTTAAAAATCCTTAAAATTTTATGTATATTTTTCCACAATAAAATATTAAATGTTTCAGTTGATAACTATCACAAAAAGCTGTCTTTATTGATTATGTTACCGTAATGAGAGGTGCTCAATCTGGCATCCCAAGACCATAATTTTAATAAAGAAAATACTGAAGAGCAATATGCTTCTATTCTCCCCAGTTGTGAGGACAGTGAAATAAACAAGAAACTCTAAATTCTGTTTGAAGTAATATCCACGTAAATGGTGAAAAGTTGTGGAAATCTTTAATTCAACCAGAATTATATAAACAATTTACATACACATTTCACATTATGACCAAGTCAATGAAGTCCATATGAAAATATTTGAATGGGTCTGGAAGCTAAGACTTTGAGGATGGACTTAACGTTAACATGTCTTTCTGGCTTATGGGTAATTGTCAGTGTGGCAAGATTGGCTCACTTGTAAAGATTCTTGGATAAATTTTCCTACCAATATTTTTAGTGTTTGAGTCAATTCATCTTAAAATGGTTTGGGTTGACCCCAAGAGATGGGAGATAAGTTTGAAATAACTAACATCACTTACATTTCATGGTGCTAAAAAAACCCTCTGGATTAATGAAACAATAGTGAGCAATACTCATTAGGTTAACGTTTTTATAGAAAGTGTCTTTTTCTGTGGTTGCTAGCTAAGCATTTCCTTTAGTTTTGAAAGCATTCTCTTTACAAAGGACTTTCACCTGAATAACAGATTTAAATTGATTTTAAATTGTTAGATAAGTCAGAAATGTCCTTCTTTAAAATTAATGGACTTTGAATGCAGTTTTTGGCTTACACAAAAATCGAGCACTAAATTGGAAGAATTCCAAGTACTCCCTCATCCTTCTCCACACAATTTATCTTATGTTTAATATCTTGCATTATTTGTGGTACATTTGTTATAATTGGTGGGCCAATATTGATAAATTGTGTAATTTACTGAAGTCCACAGTTCACATTAGCTTTCACTCTTTGTGTTGTACACACCATGAGTTTTGACAAACGTATAATGACACGTATCCACCATTACAGTATCCTACAGAATAGTTCCACTGCTCTACAGATCTGTGTTCTGCGTATTCATCTCTCCCTCTCTCCCCTCAAACCCCTAGCAACCACTAATCTTCTTATTTTTTTTAATTTGTTTTTAAGTTCCAGTTATTTAACACACACTTAATATTAGTTTCAGGTGTAGAATTTAATGATTCATCATTTCCATACACCCCCTGCTCATTACAACAAGTGCACCCCTTAATCTCTATCACCTATTTAACTATCCCCTACTCCCCTCCCCTCCGGTAGCTATCAGTTCTCTATAATTAAGAGTCTGTTTCTTGGTCTTTCTTTTTTTTCTTTGATCACTTTTTTTTCCTTAAATTCCATATGAATGATATCACATGGTATCTGTCTTCCTCTGATTTATTTTAAGCATAATATACTCTAGCTCCATCTGCATCATTGCAAATGGCAAGATTTCATTCTTTTTTATGGCTAAATAATGTTACGGGGTGTGTGTGAAATGGATAAAGAGAATGTGGTGTACACACATTTTCTTTATCCATTTCTCAGCTGATGGACACTTGGGCTGTTTCCATGATTTGACTATTGTAGATAATGTTTCTATAAACATCAGGGTGTTTGTATATCTTTAAATTAGTATTTTTGTATCCTTAGTCATTGTAAATACCTAGTACTGCAATTGCAAGTGCAATACGGTAGTTTTGTTTTAAACTTTTCAAGGAACCTCCATATTGTTTTCCAGAGCGGCTGCACCATTTGTATTTCCACCAACAGGTTCCCCTTTTACCACATCTTTGCCAACATTTGTTTCTTGTGTTGATTTTAGCTGTTCTGACAGGTATGAAGTGGTAGCTCATAGTAGGTTTGATTCTATTTCCTTTGATGATCAACATTTTTTCATGTGTCTGTTGGCCATCTGTGTGTCTTCCTTGGCAAATGTCTGTGTCTTCTATTTGTTAATTGGATTCATTTTTGGGGTGTTGAGTTTGATAAATTCTTTATAGATTTTTAGATACTAATCCTTTATCAGATTGGTCATTTGCAAATATCTTCTCCCATTCAGTGTATTGCCTTTTAGTGTTGTTGGTTATTTCCTTCATTGTGCATAAACTTTTTATTTTGATGAAGTCCCAAGAGTTTATTTTTGCTTTTATTTCCCTTGCCTTAGGAGACACATCTAGAAGGAAGTTGCTAAGGCCAATGTCCAAGAGGTTACTGTCTCTTTTCTCCTCTGGGAGTTTTATGGTTTCCTGTCCCATATTTAGATCTTTAATCCGTTTTGAATTTATTTTTTGTGCATGATGTAAGAAAGTGGTCCAGTTTCATTCTTTGCATGTTCCTGTACAGTTTGTCCAAATATCATCTGTTGGAGAGACTCTCTTTTCCTGTTGGATATCCTTTGTTGAAGATTAATTGACCATATAGTTGTGGGTTCCTTTCTGGGTTTTCTGTTATGTTCCATTGATCTATGTATCTCTTTTTGTGCAGGTACCATCCTGTCTTGATGACTACAGCTTTGTAATATAGCTTTAAGTCTGGAATTGTGATGCCTCCAGCTTTACTTTTCTTTATCAAACTTGCTTTGGCTATTTGGTGTCTTTTGTGATTCCATACACATTTTAGGAATGTTTGCTCTAGCTCTGTGAAAAATGCTGGTGGTGTTTTGAAAGGGATGGCATTAAATGCATAGATTACTGTAGGTAGTATAGACATTTTAGCAGTACTTATTCTTCTAATCCATGAGAATGGAATGTCTTTCCATTTCTTCATGTCATCTTCAATTTCTTTCATTAGTGTTTTTCAGTTTTCAGGTCTTTCATCTCTTTGGATAGGTGTATTCTTAGGTATTTTATTGGTTTTGATGCAGTTGTAAATATAATTTATTCCTTAATTTCTCTTTCTGCATCCACTGATCTTTTTAATATCTCTGTAGTTATGCCTTTTCTAGAATGTCACATAGTTGAAACTATACAGTATGTAGCCATTTCAGCTTGGCTTCTTTCACATAGCAATGTGTTTTAAGGTTTCTTCATGATTTTCACAGCTTTATAGGACATTTCTTTTTATTAAAAATATTTCATTGCATGGATGCACCACAGCTTGTTTATCTTCCTATTAAAGACATCTTTGGAACTTTTTTTTTTAATCTTTGGGACTTCTACGTTTTGATAATTAAGAATAAAGTTGTCATAAACATTGACATACAGGATTTTTGTGGCCATAGGTTTTCAGCTCCTTCAGCTAAATAACAAGGAGCATGATTTGCTGTATCAAATGGTAAGAGTATGCTTAGTTTTGTAATCAATCACCAAACTTTCTTCCAAAGTGGCTGTGTCATTTTGCAATCCCACTAGCAATGAATCAAATTTCCCGTTGCTTCGCATCCTTGCTAGCATTTGATATTTCCATGGTTTGGGACCATTGTCATTCTAATATATGTGCAGTGAGTGGTATCTCATTCTTGTTTTAATATGAAATTCTCTGATGAGTATGTGCTACTGAGTATAGGTGCTTCCTTGCTATCTGTATATCTTTCTGGTAAGGTGTCTCTTCATATCTTTTGCCCATTTTATTTAATTAACTTTATTTTTAGAGCAATTTTATATTCACAGCAAAATTGAGTGGAAGGTATAGAGATAATCTATATACTTCTGGCCTCCACACATGCATAACACCCCCCTTCAGAATGGTACACTTGTTATCATTGATAAACCTACATTGGCACATCATTATCATGCAGAGTGCATTGTTTACATTAGGGTTCACTCCTAGTATACGGTCTATGTGTTTGGACAAGTGTATAATCATGTGTATCCATCAGTATAGCATCATACAGAGAAATTTTACTTCCCTAAAAATCTTCTGTGCTCTACCCCTTCATCCCTCCCTCTCTGCTAGTCCCTGGCAACCACTAATCTTCAAGCTGCTTCCATAGTTTTGGCTTTTCACAGTGTCATATAGTTGAAATCATATAATATGTAGGTTTTTTCACATTGGCTTCTTTCAATAGTAATGTGCATTTAAGTTTCCTTTATGTTTTGCCTTTGCTTGGTAGTTCATCTCTTTTTAGTGCAGAATGCTATTCCGTTCTCTGGATATACCACAGCTTATTTATCAATGTGCCTGCTGAAGGGCATCTTGGTTGCTTTTAAGTTTAGGCAGTTATAAATCTGCTTTAAACATCTGTGTTCAGGTATTTGTGTAGATATAAGCTCTTAAATCATTTGAGTAAATACCAAGTAGCACAGTTGGTAGATCACATGGGAAAAGAATGTCTAGTTTTATAGTAAACTATCAAGCTGCCTTCTAAAGTGGCTGAGCCATTTTGCATTCTCTCCAGCAATGAATGAAGTTCCTAGGGCTCCACAACCTAATCAGTGTTTACTGTCATCAGTGTTCTGGATTTTAGCCATTCTAATAGATGTGTGGTGATATTTATTTTAATTCACATTTCTCTGATGATATATGATGGTGGAGCATCTTTTCATGTGCTTATTTGCCATCTGTATATCTTGAAGAGATGTCTGTTAGGCTGTTGGCCTATTTTTAAATTGGGTTATTTTTCTTGTCAAGTTTTGAGTTATTTGTATATTTTGAAATCAAGTCATTTTTCCTATATGTGCAAAGGTTTTGTCCAGTCTGTGGCTTGACTTCATATTTTTAACAGTGTCTTTCACAGAGCACACCTTTTAATTTTAATGAAATGCATCTTATTAATTTCTTTTTTAATGACGAAGAGTGTTTGGTTTTCAGTGTGTTCAGATTTCTTCTGTGAAGACAGGACTGATGACTTCCCAGCTCTTTATATGCTCAAATAAAAAACAGAAATCACTAGTTTCTCTTTGAATTTTTATTGGAGTCCCCACAGAAGTCAGAAATAGATTTATTTTTATAACAATACTGAAAATAAAACATCATTCATATATTACTTTGTCATTACTGCCGAAACATATTACAACAAACTTAGTGGCTTAAAACAACATGAATATATATCCTGTAATTCTAAAGATCTATGTCTAAAATGGGTCTTACAGGGTTGTGTTCTTTTTGGAGGCTCCAGGGAACAATTTATTTCCTTGTCCTTTAAGTTTTCCAGTCTGCCTACATTCTTTGGTTCCATTTTCAGAACCAACAGCATAGCATGTTTTCTTCCTCTCTGACCTCCTGCTTTCCTCTTACAAGGATTCTTGTGATTATAGTGGCCCCTGTGAATAATCCATGATAATCTTTGCATTTCAAGATCCTTAAATTCCTAGAATTCAGATATTAACAACTGGGGTGTGTGTGTGTGCGCGCGCGCGCGTGCATTATTCTGTCTACAGGTGCCCTGAAGATGCACCTACTATTAATAAAGATGTTAACTCTAAAAACTTTAATAATGAATTATATTAAAAAATATTATCTCATTTGATTATTATTACCAAATAATTTCAAGAAGATAATGTGCTAGTGTGTCACTAATTCTACATCTCTGATTCATCTATCAACCAACAGGTCACCTAATTTTCCTGTTTTGCTTTCCTCTTATAAAGCCTATTTGAAAGAACTAATTTGCATTACTTGTATAATCACTTATGCCTTGTGTGGATGTAAATGTGCTAGGATAAAGAATAATGTGGACACCTTATATGAACTGCCCAGTGCAACAGCACTGGAGCAACAATCCTAGAGCTAGAAGACAGTATAAACATTTAGAAGCCATTTTTGAGATTAGATTCATACAGACTGTACACCAAAGAATCCTACAGCAAGAAATAGAGAAAAGTCATTCTCTTCTGAGGTTATGAGTCATACCAGAGAAATATGAATGGGAATTCCAGAAGGATTACAAAACCAGTAAGAGTTCATAAGAATTGAGGAAGGTTAATTGAAAAACTATTAAAAACGAGTATATCTTCAATAATTAGGGCAAAAGATTTAGTATCTGTACTATTCTTGGTGCTGGGAGTTGAAAGACTATGGACGATTTACGTATTTCTCTAACTTCATACTCCACATCTGTAACATGGAGATAACATATTAAAATAGTATGTGTGATGCATATTTCTGAGGTCCTGAAACACAATAAATACTAAACACCAGTATCATTATGATGATCTCACTACTTTACACCCCAGTCTCCTTTAGTAGATGAAAATATGCATCTTGAAAGGATTTACTCCCCTTACAGGTGGCAGCGCTGGCCCCATATGCACCCGTTTAGTAGATATTAGGGAGACCGAGATCTTGTAAACCAACTTGGGGATAAGAGCTTTGAATTAGCAGAACTATCATACATCCAAGTGTTAATGTCTTATAAATTGTGAGATTTGCCTCAGGTTATAGTCTTTGAGATACTTGCAAATCCATTTGCATTCTATGAATCTGTCTGCTCTTGCCTTCCCCAAATGTATTTCCTCCAAAGACAAACATAAATGATCCTTGTTTCCTTCCAGGGAGAATGTTTAACAATTTTTTTTTTCCCTTAGGAAATAGGTATGCATGTACAATGAGTATAGGCACAACCCCACCCTCCCAACCCACCCCCCCACCCCCCGGGGAAAAATCTAAGTTCCTCAGAGAGTCATGAAAATTATGTTGAACAGATCATAAAGTAAGTGCAGAGAACAATAGCTACATTATTCTCTAACATCAGAAAGTGAAGTAAATATTTTCAACCCTGGGATTTCTCACTTTGGAGACTGCTGGAAGGAGGAATAGGTCTATCCTCTGTGGGATTGTCTCTAGATTGAAGCAGAATCTTAAGTTAACAGTAGAGCTAACACCACCACATGTAGAAGAGACTTATTTACACTAGTAGGTGGTTTAGGATCTGGATTACGGCTGGAGGAAACGGAAACAGCAGAAATCACTTGGGCCAAGGTGAAAAAAAAATCGTATCCTGGATATCTGCCTTCCTGAGTCAGTTTGTGTTAAAGGCAGCTGCAGTGGCAAATTCTCATATGGAGCTCTTCCTAGCTGGGCTGCGAGCATGGGCATTCTGACTCCATTTGACATCACTCTCCATCGCCTCAAACACTGTGATTAAGGGTGGAGGTCAGAATGGGTGCTCATATGAAAATGGATAGAAGGCAAAGAAAATAGGAGATTTCTTATCCAGTCTGTGGCTCTCTGAACTGAACTCAGCCACAGAGATTAAAGGACTTCACACACCTAGATGAAGGTACTGATGTGCAGAGATGAAAGGATAAGGATAGTAGGTAGCTATGGATACCTCCACCAGTAGAATTTTCAATCCACTATTCCTCTTGACGTCACTGAGTGACTGACAATCAGGCTAAAAACAAAAGCCCTAATGAGAGTGTTTCACAGAACAATGAAATAGTTAAGGGTGATTTATAGCTATGTCTGAGTTATAGCCTCTCAGTTTATTCTTGAATGTTGCTGTATGTCATACTATGATAGCATCTGTGTTTTAGGAAATATTTTTCTGGTCCCAGTGTAGGATAACATGGATACCAATGCAGCTGGATTTTCTGAAGCTCCCATAGAGATGGAGCTGTGGAGCAAAACTCCTTAGCTCATGAAGCATTTTTCAGGGGTTCCTGTGTTGTATATTCAATGAAAACACACCAGGTGGAGGAGTGCTTTTACTGTTTATTTTCATGAACTGATGCACTTTAATTGCAGCAATTAACAAATTGAGTGGTTGTTCATGTTTTCTTCTCTCTTCCATTGCTGTAATGACTTTATGTTCTGTGATATCTTAGTTCGTATTTTTAGTTTTGGTCAATTTTTTAAAAAGAATGTCAACATAATGGTAACCAAAATGAGATATAAATGATTTAATAATTCAAAACTGTAAAATAACCACAATTGAAAGAAAGATAATCTGTAAAATAAGATTGTGAAAAAAATAATTAAAAATTTAAAAAAGATCGTGATGTACAAGAGGCAAGTGTTCCTAATTAGTAGAAATAGGTTTTTCTTATTAACTTTCCAGTTGAAAATTGAACATATTTTAATCATTGCTGATTGTTTCTAATAGTGTCTAAAACGATTGATATTCCTGATGTTTAACCAATTCTGAACTCTCGACAATTATTTTTGCAGCTTAATTTAATATCACCTATTCAATACACTGTTATGTAGAATCTTCCCTCACTTGATCATATTTATAGAAAATAAAGCATTAGGACATCATGTGAGCTTTTGCCCACAAAGAGACACTACTCCATCTCAACCGATGCTTCTCTCAGGTTCGTAGTTTAAAAACCTCAAGGATCACTATATATTGAAACTGTAACTTCAAAGTTAATTTAAGCAACTCTTCTTCTTTTAATTAATATAACCTTTTCTTCAGACTTCTCCGGTAAGTGCAAATCAGATAAAAACTGCAAAATGCATTTCTTACAATTTTTCCATAGGTTTGTGATAGTCTAATATAAGAAACCAATTCCAATTTACACTTAGGAAACAATACATTCTAAGCTGATAGGTTGAATTATTATAGTTTTTTAAGTAAAATTATTGTTAAAATCATTAACATCTAATAATAAAAAGAGTAGTAGCATTACATCTAATTGTAACATCTAATAGTAAGAATTTTCCTTAAAGCAAAAGTCACAACTTTGCAAAAACATAATGTGTTTTTCATTGAATCTGACATTCATTTAACAAAAACTTTCCAAGTGTCTTTAAAACACCTGAATAGGGTGATCACTCAAAAGGGCAAAATGATGTATATGATAATACATATTCCAGAGTATATTTTATGTGGTTAATGCAGCATGGAATTCAATTGAATGGCCTCTGTATCCCACCCTCACTATTTCATCTTTGACGATGTCTTAAAAAAATAGTGACAGCATAATTATTTTTACCGATATCTTTAACCAAGATTGTACACTTAGTATCAGTGCTCATAAGTTGGTGCCCAGAACATCTGAGTGGACCAAAGCAATTAGGACCATCTTTATCCAGACTGTTTAACTAGGCCTAGAAAGGATTAGCTGGCTGCCTGTCTTGTTCTTTATGATAATTATTTTTGTATAAGCAAAGAAAGCTCTTAAAGAAGTCAAGGCTTAGAATATCAAAGGACTTTCATGTACTTTAATGCATCCATTTGAACTTCTACAAATAGATCAGTTGCCACTCAGTGGTTAAACAATGAGTACCTATGCATGTGTCCAAGGTATATCTCACAGCACTCTCCAATATATTTCCATCTTAAATATATGAAAGAATATACAAACATTGCCAATATGTTTTCATTACCCAGATCATCCCATCAAGTGGATCATAAAAAACAAAAACAATCGTATATATGAAGAAAAATTACAACTTTAGTACAAGTGAATTTAGCTTACAATGATGTACTGAGAACTATTTACATAGAAAATTTGTTGCAACTGTGCAAAATGAACATCTACCATATATATTTAAATGCTCAGATGTTATGCTAAATAATATATGGTAAATGGATTCTCTTCTGTGTAGCAGATGAGGTCCAGTTATGTAACTAACATCAAAAGACTTCTCAAGGAAAAAGAGTAATTCTTAAAGTAGACCCTAAAGTTGAGAGAAAAATCACTATATTGAACAGGTATAAAGGCACTATTATGTATGAAGAATGGTAAATGTCTAACAAGCTTTCCAGGGAGGAAAGGGACCTTATTTATTGCACTTGCCAATGTTGTAATGTAAATACTCCTATCAGGGCCAGTTTCAAGCAACCACTATGTCCCCACTGAGCAAGAAGTGGGAAAGGCTTGACTATAATTAGTAAGCCAATAAAAAACAGTCCCATGAAATGGTTGGAAATTACAGACAGATGATAAAATATCTCTGTAATTCTTTATATTTACTAGGCTTCCTTGAAATTAGAATGAATACATGTGATTGTTTCTGGCCTAAAAAAGTGAGACATGATGTGTGCCATTTCCAAGCTACAGTGGTTGTAAGCAGGTATGCATCTTCCCTCTACCTCCCTGCTGTGACCACCAGGAGAACTTACGTTCCATGAGGCGCAGCTACAAGGTGAGGAAGGGCTGTCTTGCCCTTGTCTGACTTTGAGTGTAAAATATGAATCAGTATAAGGCATGGAGAATTTAGAGCGTATCTGAAATTGCAATACAATAGAGACCAACATATATCTCCTCAAAATTCTTTTGAATTAAATAACTCCAGCTGTACTGACTGCTTAGCTCTGACCTTTCTTTCACCCTTATGTCCTTGACAGACTACCTTTAAGGAATGGAAGGTAACCAAGCATGGGTTACAGAATTCATCTTGGTGGGGTTCCAGCTCAGTGCAGAGATGGAAGTTCCTCTTCTGGATCTTCTCCCTCTTTTATGTCTTCAGTCTGCTGGGGAATGGCATGATCTTTGGACTCCTCTGTCTAGATTCTAGACTGCACACCCCTATGTACTTTTTTCCTTTCACACCTGTCCATCATTGACATGTCCTATGCTTCCAACAATGTCCCCCAAGATGCTCACAAATTTAGTGAATCAGAAGAGAACCATACCTTTTGTTCTATGCATAATACATTTTTGTATTTAGCTTTTGCTCACAAAGAGTGCCTGATCTTGGTGGTGATGTCCTATGATAGGTTTGTACAGATCTGCCACCCACTCTAGCACACTGTCATCATAAGCTGGAGAGTGTGCACAGTCTTGGTCATTGCTTCCTGGACACGTGGATTTATTCTGTCTCTGGTACACACAATTCTCCTTCTAAGGCTGCCTTTCTGTGGACCTAGGAAGTAGACCATATCTTCTGTGAAACCCTGTCTCCTCTCAAACTGACCTGTGCTGATACCTGGATCAATGAAGCTATCATCTGCTGCCTGTATATTTATCTTAGTTGGGCCCCTTTCTTGGGTGCTAGGCTCCTATACTAGCATCCTCTGGACCATCCTGAAAATCCATCAGGAGAAAGCTGAAGAAAAGCCTTCTCCACCTACTCTTCTCACCTCTGTGTGATTAGGCTTGTCACTGCGATGGTGGTTTATATGGTTCCAGACTCTAGTCAGAGAAAGGAACAGGAGAAAATGCTCTTCCTGTTTCATAGTCTCTTCAATCCAATGCTGAATCCCTTCATCTACAGCCTCAAGAATGCTCAGGTGAAGAATGCCTTGTATAGAGCAATCCAAATAGGGTCTATGTGAAGGGAGGATGGAACTTATAGCTAGGTCAAGTCTTTTCCCTTTGAGATGTTTGAGAATGACAAGGTTTTCCCTAAAGCTTCTGCCTTTTTATTATCCAGAGCAGCAAAGTATTTTCAGGTAATAATATTTCACTTTGTCATACCTTTTCAATTATTAAAAGAAAGCCTAGCAATATAAAAAACTTTTTAAAGATTTTATTTATTCATGAGAGACAAAGAGGCAAAGACACAGGCAGAGGGAGAAGCAGGCTCCATGCAGGGAGCCTCCATGTGGGGCTCGATCCCAGGATGCTGGGATTACACCCTGGGCCAAAGGCGGACACTCAACTGCTGAGCCACCCAGACATCCCCCTAGCAATATAAATTAATAAATATATAGTGGAATAGTGTAACATGCTAGACTTCGCTTCTCAATGGATAAAGATAAACTACCTAAATAATCATGTATGTGTGTGTGTGTGGCGGGGCAGAGGGGTGGTCCCTGGGTAGCTCAGTTGAGTGTCCAAATCTTGATTTTGGCTCAAGTCATGATCTCGGGGTCATGGGATCAAGTTTTGGGCTCTATGCTCAGTGTGAAGTCTGCTGGAGATATTCCCTGTGCTCTGTGCTCAGCAGGGAGTTGGCTGGAAATATCCCCTTCCCCTCCCCCCATGCTCACTCGCACGCCCTCTCTCTCTAAAATAAATCTTTAAAAAGAATAATAATCATGCAGGGACTGTGACTTCCAGGTGATGTCATGCAAAGTGACAATACATCTAAGATTTATTTATTATTCCTAAATTAGTATCCTTTCTTATGAAATCAAATCATTAAGACCTCTTCAATAACCTTTTAACTATATTTTTAGTTAAAATTTTAAGAGCAGAAAAGATTTTATAGTTTTGCATTAAAAATAGTGTATTGTAAAAAGTAACTGGTATCAGACTTACTGTCCTGCTATAAATGATCTCAACAACCCATAGTAAGCAACATTTGACAGTCATTGAAACAATGAAGAAGATGCACATGAGGGAAGTACCACATTTACCCTCAGCTGCCCCAGGGAGGTGTTTCTCTGGTATTTGTGCAGGAATATGGAACCCAAGCAGGAATCAGAGAAAGTAGTGATCAGAGTTCAAGTCTGCTAGATCAGTTAGGAACTGGGGAGGTCAGTGTACCACAGGAGGAAGAGCAATAAAGAGAAAATCCTAGAAACATAAATGAGTGCCATTTGAGTTCTTAGTTTTCCTTAGTTATGTGAAAATGGATTAAGAAAAGAGAACTCTAGTAGAAAAAAGCTGCCAGGAGACTGAATTTAGAGCAGAGAATTTGGAACTAACAAATGCAGGGAAGATATTGGAGTTCAGAGCCAGCCAAAATGGGGAGGTATACTGGGGAGGGTGGGGGGTACTTAGGAACTCAGCTGAGACTCCAGAAATCCCACATCTTGGGTGAATTGCCATATCCTAGAAGTACATGTTATATCCTAGCAATAAAGAAGGAAAATGAAATACACTCACCGTCACACAGCTTGAAACCTAGGCTTAAGAGGAGTAAGAGATCTTCAAGTAATTTAACTGTGCTCCAGGAAAAAAAAAAAAAAAAAAAAAAAACTTTTGAGAGTTTCTCTATCACATAACTTATAATTTCAACATAAAATTTTTAAAATTCCTAAACGTAAATAAAAGGCACGAAAAATTAATGAGATAAATCAGTTATTAGGAACAAAGTCACAGGTCATCCAGATAATTAGAATTGATAAGGACATTAAAATATCTCTAATCAATATAAAGAAAAAACTGAATGACAAAGCAGAATACTTCAACAGAAAATAAGAATGTTAAAAAAAGCATTCATAATCTTCTCCAAAAACAAAAGAAAAAACCCCTTACATATATAACTCATTAGATATATTTGACAGAAGATGGGATACAACTGAACCCAGGATTGGTTAACTCAAATACAGTTCACTAAATGTTACCAAACTAAAGCAGAGGGAGAAAAAAGAATGGAAAGAACGTGAGAGCAAAATAGAGTTGTGGGAAATACTCCAAAAGTCCAATAAACTTTAATTTCCTAGTTCCTGAAGAAAAGAGAAAAAAATGAAACAGATGGATTATTTTGAAGAAATAATGACAAGAACTCAAAAAGTCTGATAAGCAATACCAATATACAGATTGAAGAAGCTCAAAAGAACTCAAGCAGGATAAATATAAGAAAACTTCACTGAAAATATGGTCAATGATATTATGATACATTGTATGGTGACAGATGGTGGCTGCACGTGTGGTGAACACAGCATAATGTATAGAGAAGCCAAATCATTATGTTGTATACCTGAAACTAACATTGTATGTCAATTACACTCAAATTAAGAAAAAATAAATTTCAAACAAAAAAAAGAAGGAAAAATTAAAACCTCATTGGAAATATACTGAAAATGAAAAATAAAAAATAAACCTTACAAATGATCAGGGGGAAAATGCATTACTTTCAAAGGAACAGTAAGATTTTAGCTGATTTCTTCCAAACATCATGGAAGCCAAAACACTATATTAGTGAAATTAAAAACTATCAGTATAGATTTCAATATACAACAAAACTGTTCCTTTAAAAGTGTTATCACTCAGTAGAAATTAAGAAAGGATATTGGGAATATCAGGAAGAAAAATAACAATAAACAAAACTAGGAGTAAATTCCATAGGCTTTTCTTATCCTCATAAGTTTCCTAAATTATGTTTGATGGCTTAAGCAAAAATTATAGCATTATTTGGTGCTATTCTAAACTTTAGAGAAAATATTGAAGACTGTTAGACTATATATAAATTGGAGAGAGTAAAGACATAAAGGAGATAAAGTTTCTATACTGTACTCAAACTGGTAAAAAAAAAAAAAAATGGCATCAACTGAAATGTGATGATGTTTGATACCTAGAGCAACCATTAAGCTATTAAAAAAAAAAAATGAAAAAACAATACAAAGGAATGCACAAAAGCCGTATTGGTAAATCAAAATGAAACTCTTAAAAAAAAAAAAAAGTCAAGTAACCCAAAGAAGTCAAAAAATATTTTAAAAAGAAAGAGTTGAAACAGAAAATTAAAAAAAAAGAGAGGCACCTGGATGGCTCAGTCAGTTAAGTGTTGCCTTCTACTAAAGTCATGATCCCAGGGTCATGGGATTGAGTCCATTATTGAGCTCCCTGCTCAGCAGGGAGTCTGCTTCTCCCTCTACCCCTTCCCCAGTTCATGCTCTCTCCTCTCTTGCTCACTCTCAAAATCTTAAAAAATAAAAAATAAAAATATCAGACTTTTATTGTACCAATAATTAGATTAAATATGTGCATATTATAATAAACATGCATTAGAAAAGAGGAAAAGTCTACAATGATATATCACCTCACACCTGTCAAAATGGCTATGCAAATTGGTGTAGCCACTGTGGAAAACAGTATGGAGCTTCCTCACAAAATTAAAAACAGAACTACCCTACAATCCAGAAGTCACATTACTGGGAATATACTCAAAAAATACAAAAAAAAAAAAAAAAAGCTAATTCAAAGGTATACATTCGGGCCTTTATTTATTGCAGCATTATTTATAATAGCCAAATTATGGAAGCAGCCCAAATGTCCACTGATAGATGAGTGGATAAAGATGTTATGTGTGTGTATATATATATGTATACATATATATACACACAATGGAATATTCACACACATATAGCTATACATATATACACACACACACAATGGAATATTCAACCATAAAAATGAAATTTTGCCAGTTGCAATTACATGGATGGAGCTAGAGAGTATAAAATAAATCTGAGAGACAAATACCATGATTTCACTCCTATGTGGAATTTAAGAAACAAATGAGCAAAGAGAGAGACAAACCAAGAAACAGAATTCTTACCTATAGAGAACAAACTCATGGTTCCCAGAGAGGAGGTGAGTGAGGGATGGGTGATGGTGATTAAGGAGCGCACTGGTGATGAGCCCTGGGTAATGTATGGAATTGCTGAATCATTATATTGTACACTTGAAGGTAATACAATACTGTATGTTAACTATATTGGAATTAAAATATATAAATGAATAAATACCTAAATATGTAAATACATAAGTATATAAATGAGAGTCTCAGATGAATAATAGATATCCCTACCTCAAGATCCTAGAAAAAGAAGGGCAAAATAAATTTAAAGGAGGGGAGGAAAGGGAAGGGAATTAATGAATATAAGAACAGAAAACGCTGAAATTTAAAATGGAAAATGAAGGTAAACAATAGAGTTGTTTTTTTAAAGATCAATAAAATTTAGAAACCCCCAACAGTACTTGTAAAGACACGACTTAAAAATATCAGAATGAAAGGGGGGATATCACTGCAGACATCAAAGGATGGTAAAGGAAATTACAAGTAACTCAGATTAAATGAACCACTTCTCAAAAATCAGAAACTACCACAACTCCTCTAATATGAAGAATTCATTCACATGATCCTGTAACTACTAAGGAAATTTATTTTATTTTTTTTTAATTAATTTTTATTGGTGTTCAATTTACCAACATACAGAAAAACACCCAGGAAATTTAATTCATTGTTTTAAAACTACCAAAACATAAATCTCAGGAAAATGACTTAAACACACACACAGCCTGTACACAAAGAAGATTTTTTAGTAATAGCTCAAAACAGAAACAATTCAGATGTGCACGAGCAGGTAAATGGTTATACAGTGGCACATCCACACCATAAAGTACTTCTCAGCAATAAAAGGAGCTACTATTGATAGATACAACAACCTGGGTGAATCTCCGGAGTTAAAAAAAAATCACATAAGACTATATACCATATGGGCATGGCTAGAAAAAGGCAACATGGGAGATTCTTGTAGTGGTGAAAATGTTACCCACCTGGACTGTACCAGTGTCCATACACTGAGTTTTGAAAGATGCTAGCAAAGGGGGAAACCGTAAAGAGTACACAGTATTATAATATAATAACCCTTGTATTATTTCTTAACATCTGCATGTGAACCTATGATTATATCAAAATAAAAGTTCAACTAAAAATGAAAAATTTTAAACACTAAAAACATAATTCTTATACAAATTTACAAGAAAATTTAAGGAAGGTATCGAAATAACTTTGGACAAAATAAAATTGGAAACTTTACACTTTGGATTACAGGGCTTAATATATAGTGTTGTGTTAACTATTAGTTTAAGGATAATCAATAGAAGAAAACAATACAATAATAGATACATATGTATTTCATCAATATTTTTGACAAAATTACCAATGTAGTTTGAAGTCATCTTTGCAGTTGGACATCTTTACAAAAAAAAAAAAAAACCCTTCACTCCTATTTCATACCATACACGAAGATAATTTGAGTGCACCTTAGATCTAAACATGAAAGCAAATGATTACTCTTCTAGGAGAAAAATTAGAGTATGATCTTTTGGTAGGTTGTTTTCTAATGCACGAAGCTAAGAGCACTAATCATAAAAAGAAATGAAGCTGGATGCCATTAAATTAATAATTTGTTTATCAAAAGACTCCGTAGGGAAGCGTAGAGGTAAACCACAATCTGGGTGAAGATAGCTTTCTTACACCTGTTTCACAAAGCACTAAGATCCAGACTCTGTAAAGAATGTCTACAAATTCAATGACCGGGAAAAACTCCATTGAAAACTGGGCAAAAGATTTGAACAGGTACTCCATACAAAAGGTTATTCAAAAGATCGATAAGCGTATGTATTCAGTACAATTAATCATCAATAAACACAAATACCACAATAGCTAATATTATAAAATTAATAGCAAGTGGTGGAAAACTAAAATTATAAAACCATACTGAAAAACTGTTTGGCAATATCTACTAAAATTAAACATGTGCCTGTCCTAGGATTTGTCCAAGTCTATCCTTGGTATACCCACTGAAAACACATATGAGAGCTGCCTGGGTGACTCAGTCCATTAAGTGTTTGCCTTCGGCTCAGGTCATGATCCAGCCCTAGATTGGGCTCCCTGCTCAGCAAGGAGTCTGCTGCTCCCTCTCCTTCTGCCCTCACCCCCCACTCCCAGCTTATACTCTCCCTTTCTCTGTCTCAGAGAAAATATTTAAAAAAGAATATTCATAGAATGTTCTAGTTTCAATAGACGAAAACTAGAAACAACCCAAATTTCCATAATAGAATAGTGAACTATTTATATTGAATATTATGCAGCATAAAAAAATGATACAACAGCACAGATAAATCTCAGAGACATTATATTGGGTTGAGGAAGCCAGACATAAAAAACATACGTGCATACTGTGTAATTTATTTATATGAGCCTCAAAAAAGAGGCAAAGCTAATCTTTGTTGTAACAGAAGTCAGAATTCCTTCCTCAGAGTGAGGAAGTGATTTTGGGCGCTGGTGGTGCGGTGAGGGGAAAAGAAAAGGGAATTTTCTCTTGTGTTGAGGATGTTCTATACCTTGATCTGGATGGGGCTTACCCAGGTGTGTTAATATATACAAACCATTGGATCTATACACTTTGTAGCTCTTTATAACACTTGGGCCATTTCATCAGCAGACCACATGGATTTGAAGGGGTCTCTAATAGATCAAGATGTCACGTGGAATCTCTGGCAAACCCCAGTAGGTGAATCGTAGCACAAGCAACAGGGACTCTGCAACAGGGTCTTTCCCTCTATTCCAGAAGATACTACACATTTCAAAACACAACTCTTCACGTACTATTGAGCCTTAGCAGCGACTACTCGTAGAGTGTCAAGTAACTGTAAGTGCAGGGTTGCCTATGTTGAGCTGAGATGTTACACGACACACCAAATCATAACAGTGAGTGACCACAGCAGCCATGCCTCACACCAAGAATGCGGTGAAACTCAGGAGGAGCAAGCACAGAAGACAAAAGTAAGCAGAATGGCCCAGATCCTCACATCCTGGTATCAACTGTATCACAGCTATCACGGTTCTTCTCTCTCTGCTGTGTATCTGCCACGCCGGTGGTCATTGATAAGGGTAAGTCTCTCATTGCTTGGAGGTGGCAATTCACCTTGCCACTTACACTGTGGAGACAGAAATTGCCTGAAGTGAGAATTTGCACCGACTCCTGAAAATTAGCAAATAGTTTGACTTGTTGGTCACAGACCTGGAAGGAACACAGTTGAAATATTGTGAGAATCTGTATATCCCACATTAATGCCAGACAAGCAAGTGAGTCTGTATACCATAAATGCAGAATGGCTTGGAGTGTTGGACCTCAAAGGCAAGGCCAAATGGGATGCCCAGAATAAGCTGAAAGGAACTTCCAAGGAAGATGCCGTGAAAAAGTACATCTATGAAGATGATGATCTAAAGAGAAAAATACAAGGGACTGGATTTGGCTACTAGGCACACATGTCCTCTCAGTTGGTAGAATGTCTTGCTTTTCTAACACTGGATGAAGCCAAATGATGAAAATAACTGGTTAACCCAGTTCCTCAAGACTGTCTAGGATATAATTCTAACAGATTATGGCCTGAAACAGCTTCTGACTAGTTTTTCTGTAGATAAATTATAAGTACATTTACTACTTTCTTTAATGATGGCTTTTTTTTTTTTTAATCAGGTACAAGATGATTCAGTTGGAATGTCAGCCTTTGTTCTTGGCCACCCCAGTGATTGCAGGATAAGCACCCAAATGCAGTAGCCATAGCAACAGAGATGGGGGCTTTGCATGAATCTAACAGCATAGGCTGCCCCTCACCAAGACTGCTCTCTACTCCGCTGCTCTGCTCAGCTGAATATATGTTCTGTCTGCAGCAGAGACCCATGCTGGGCTCTCAATATGGTCCCTTTTTCTTAAGGAGACCAGTAAATCAGTCGTTGGCTCTCCAATTCCTTCCACCCCATGTGGAGCCGTGGTTCATCATTATTATGGATAAAATGCATCACAACGGTTAATTTCCCTTTCTTGTCTGCAGTACCTTGGTCAGTACCCCGATGGGAGGGCTTTGGAATATCTGATTTCTGATGCGCTTTCCAACACAACATCATCTTAGTCCATTAGACCTGCTTCACAGCTAAGGAGGTAAAAATGGGCAAATGACCAAGGGATTGTTCCTCCCAGCTCATATTGTGTTACTCAGAAATTATAGACCTGATAGAAATTGTGACCTAACACACAGCAAGTTCACTGGATTGTTGATAGCATCCTGCAGAATATGCTGTGATAGTATATGCCTACTCTCTTAGGTAGATTAAATATATTTCGCCTCATCCATATGGGTTGAGAGGATGGGAGTTGGCCATCGGCTTTCCAGTGTTAGAAAAGCAAGACATTCTACCAATTTAGAGGACATGTGTGCCTAGTGGCCAAATCCAGTTCCTTGTATTTTTTCGTTAGATCATCTTCTTCATAGATGTGCTTTTTCACAGCATCTTCCTCGGAAGTTCCTTTCAGCTCATTCTAGGCATCCCACTTGGCCTTGCCTTTGAGGTCCAACACTCCAAGCCATTCTGCATTTATGGTATACAGACTCACTTGCTTGTCCCCATGAGGGCAGGATCAGAATTATCAAAAAGGGGAAATTTTCAAAAGTAAACTTGGTCAGCCCTTCTGCCTAGCTGTTCTTCCAGCCGGGTCGATAAACACCAGGGCATGTCCAATGTGAATTCCCAGCACAGATGCCCACACATCTGTAGATCTATGCTCAAGGATGTAGGATCTGAGTCACCATCTAAAATGATATAATGATTAAGACCTTTGAATTTAAATTCATTTTCCAAACACCTTCAGGATGGTTGGAAAACTAGACAACACTAAAAGAAATAAGGGTGTAGGAGTTAATGTCAAGGTTTGTTCTTCTATTTCACTGTCAAAAAATAACCACGCATGGATCTTTGAATCTCCCAAGTGCCTCCTGAATGTTTAGGATCTGGAACAACATAATTCGTGAAACTGTAACAAATCCTGGTATTTTGGAAGCTGTATTATTCACGTGGTGACAAAGAATGAAGTTATGTGTGTATTATTTCAATCAGGAAAGGACTGCTTGTTTTTGACTTCTAAAGATCTTGCTCTCTCTCTAGCCTCCTAAAAGACACAAATAGGAACTACCAGTCCTCTCACCTCTCAGGAGAATAACAGTGGTGGGGTTCTTCATGACTCTGTAGGGAGCATGCTGATACAAGGGAGACCTACTGTCTCGTCCCCTATACACAGCTCTCCTGGCAATTGGGAAGGTACTTTGTGCAGATGATAAATTAATAAAGACTTCTCTTAAAGGCAACTTGAGGAGCAAAGATCCTTCCTTGGCAGTTCTCAGACGAGCAACAAGGCTTCTAGCACCATCAGTAAATTCATCCACCCTAGATATGTTTGCCTTTTCTGCGTGAAGATTTATTGGGGTCTTTATACAACAATCATCTCTAGACACACGGGTTTCCTATTTGCTTTTGTGAGTCCTGGTCAAATATATTTTGACATCATGTTCGTTTCCTGTTAGGTTTTACTACCACAATTTAATATTATGTAAGGTACATTGTTATTAATACATAAAGTTTGTTCATTGATAGGTTAATAGAATATTCTGAGTAAAGTATGTTATTAACCTATCAATATATTAATACAACCAATGTATTAATGGCTATTTTTGACTGGTAGCTATTTTTAAGGTAAAGAGCTAAGTATGTGCAGGGGACTCTCTGGTAAATACTTAATATTAAACAGAAAAACAGCACTCCTTTATTAAAAAAACTAGATTCAAAGTGTCATTCATAGAGGGAAGTCAAATATATAAATAAATATGTAAGGAAGACTATCCAGAGTTATTGAATAAGTGTACAAATGCTTATCTATTTATTATGTGCAATAGTATGAGGACAGAGTGCCAGCAATGACTATGAGCTTGGAGTTCCTATCATGATAGTTCCCCCCGCAGAGCAATGATAGGTATATTATAGGAAATCAGCAAATATTCTAAATTATTTTTAACATCCTGTGCATGACTCTTATTATTGGAGTGGTAATAAGATGGTTTCAGTGCAAATGGGATCATTTTTAAGCAGGTTTATTATTTTGTAGCCATTTAAATTAAGGATTTATTGCTCATCCTTGCTGTCTCCAAGATGATCTTACATGAAGGATGGGAATAAATTTTAAGTGAAAAGGGCAATATCATGTTTGTACTTACATTTTAATTGTGGAATCATAAAGTAAGAAAGATGATTTAGTTCAATCTCAAGGATTTCAGAGACTCCTTCTGCATTATCCTTCACGGTAGCTACTGTCACCTGCAGAGGTGGGTATTTCTGGAGTATTTATCAATATTGAGTCAAAATAAAAGTTACTGATTCTGGGGGTTTTTTTTGTTTAAATAAATGATAGTATAAATCTATTCAGTCGTTCATGTAAATGCTCATCTAAATATTGTGGAAACCTAATAAGAAATGTAATATTTTAGGCTGAAGATAAGTCTTTATACTTGATCAAGAGGCAATTTCATGAGATATTAATTGTGGAGGTGACAGTAGATGCAAGATTGGAAAGTGTGTTTAAACAAGCAGATGAGAGGTTAATGGCTAATGGTGAATATGGTCAATGGTATATCTAACCGTAGCATATTCTATCCTTAATGATTCCTTCCAACTCAAGATTACACTTGCTGTATTTTAAGGACTTGGGCACTTGGGTGTATCAGTTAGGAGTCATTATATTTGTAAAAAAAAAAAAAAACAGTAATTCTGACTAATATAAGCAGAGAAAGGCAGAATTTATTTGAAGAACATAGAGTAGCCACTGAATGAAACAAAAACCATGTATTCGATTAACATGTGACAAAATTTTAATTTTGAACATTTAGCCTCTCCCAAAAACATTAACAACGACAAAGGAAATATGTATGTGTGTGTATATCTATTTTTAAATTTACTTCAGGGCTATTGAAGTCTTTATACATTCATTAAAATACACAAAAATTTAGTGAAGGTATTTCTGAAAACTTTCCTATAAAAAGGTTTCAAATAAGTTAGCATGAATTTATTTTTAAAGATTTTTTTTTTAAATCACAAACATTAACTCAGTTTATTCTGTCCTAGGAATATGGGAGACAATATGACATCTATCACAGAGTTCACCCTACTGGGATTTCCTCTTGGCCCAAGGATTCAGATGGTTCTCTTTGGGCTCTTCACCCTGTTCTACGCCTTCACCCTGCTGGGGAATGGGCTCATCCTGGGGCTCATCTCACTGGACCCCAGACTGCACACCCCCATGTACTTCTTCCTCTCCCACCTGGCCATCGTCGACATAGCCTATGCCTGCAACACGGTGCCCCAGATGCTGGTGAACCTCCTGAGGCCAGACAAGCCCATCTCCTTTGCTGGCTGCCTGACACAGACCTTTCTCTTTCTGACCTTTGCTGTCACAGAATGTCTTCTCCTGGTGGTGATGTCCTATGACCGGTATGTGGCCATTTGCCACCCCCTCCGCTATTCTGTGATCATGAGCTGGAGAGTCTGCATCACCCTGGTGCTGACTTCTTGGACCATTGGAGTCCTTCTGTCTTTGGTTCATCTCATGTTACTTCTCCCCTTACCCTTCTGTAGATTCCAGAAAATCAATCACTTTTTCTGTGAAATCATGGCTGTTCTCAAACTTGTCTGTGCAGATACCCACATAAATGAGATTATGGTGTTGGCTGGAGCAATTTCTGTGCTAGTGGGACCCTTCTCCTCAATTGTAATCTCCTATATGTGCATTTTCTGTGCCATCCTTAGAATCCAGTCTGGGGAAGGTCAAAGAAAAGCCTTCTCCACCTGCTCATCCCACCTCTGTGTGGTTGGACTCTTTTATGGCACAGCCATCATAATGTATGTTGGGCCCAGATATGGGAACCCCAAGGAGCAGAAGAAATACCTGCTCCTGTTTCACAGCCTTTTCAACCCCATGCTCAACCCCCTTATCTATAGTCTTAGGAACTTAGAAGTGAAAAATGCCTTGAAGAGAGTGCTGGGAATACAGAGAGCTTTATGAAAAGATTTATGGCATCAGGATTGATAGTGACCTAGGAAGATATTATCTCAAGAGGTTCCAACCCCAACTTAGCATGAGAATTATCTGAGCCAACATAAAAATAAGATGAAAACAGAGAGGGAGGCAAACCATAAGAGACTCTTAACCCTAGGAAACAAACAGATGGTTGCTGGAGAGGAGGTGGGGGAGGGTGAACTGGGTGATGGGCAGTAAGGAGGGCGATTGATGTAATGAGCACTGGGTGTTATATGCAACTGATGGATCACTAAATTCTACCCCTGAAACTAATAATACACTATATGTTAACTAAATTGAATTTAAATAAAAAAATTTTTAAAAATAGAACCATCTTCTGCACCACCACTTAGACCACTAATTCAGTAGATGTGGGATGTATCCTAGAGATCTGTATCTTCAAATATTACCAATAGCAAATTGTGATGTAGCTGGTCCATGAACCATGATTTGGAAGCTGCAGATGTAGAACAATACCCTTTATAATCTCTTCATCAAGCTGTAGTCTAGCCTCATGCCTCTCAAAATGTTTTTCTCAAAACACTAGCTCCTCAAGAGGGCTTTAAAAATAAACTCTATGGTCAAGTAAGTTTGAACATTATTGCATATTAGATGCCTTACTTTAGAGCTCACAATTCATATTAGCATAGTGAAAATTGTAAAAATATCTGTAGTAAAGATTTTTATTCCAATTTTTAACTAATGTTTTCCAAATTAATTTGATCACATGAGAATTTTTTCATAACACTCAGTTTCTTGGAACAGGAAATCTTGATCTTGATGGACTCATTGTAAATGCTTCCTATAACCACCTTCTAGAGAAAAATTATTTTTTTCTTTCCTGCAAGGGGAGCCTCTAAAGAGGATGTAGGTCTAAATACATATCCTGATTCAGCCTGTGAGAATGTGTGTTCTCTTTGGGTAAAGAAAGTGAGGGTCACTGTCTCTCCAGGATCACATTTTTTCCAGGTCATCTGGAGATAATGAATCCAACCCTCCGCTTCATCTTGGGTCAGCATTCCTAGATATATTTCATGGATGACTTTATTCAATTTCACAATCTTCTAAATCTGAGATTTTTAGAAAAGTATACATTTCCCTATTTACTCACTACACTCAATTTTTTTTTTCTCTCCTTGGTTTTAAAGATAAAACCAAGTTTCTCACAGAAATCTGGGAGGCTTTGCAAAAGCCACCACCTACATAGTATATAAGCTTTAAAAAGATTTCTCCATTGTTGTGTTTAGAAAATAGAGGTATGGGAGAAGTTCTATAAGAGAATGTTTACAGGGAAGGTACACAGTGAATGATGCATAAAAAAGAAATGAATAAAGGATAGAATGCCCAAGGGGCTGGTTGATCCTTTTAAGGTTAAAAAGGAAACAATAGAGAAAGTGTGTGATTTATCATATATTGGTTATTTCTAAAATGAGCAGATCCCAAATGATAGCTTCATACCCAAGAAGTTCCTGGTACTTTATATGGAATGCCATGTGCACTACTGTAATCTCAAAAGAAAAAGGGTTATGTGAGTTTTTTGTGCAGTTGCAAAGTTGAAAGCAAAAAACTCAAAACACTCTACATTCCTTGGTGGCTAAATACACGGACGAAATTTTGATAATTTTATTACTTTTACAATGTATAATTTTTTAAAAGATTTTGTTAGGGAGGGAGGGAGGGAGAGAAGAGCGGAAGGGAAGGGCAGAGAGAGAGAAAAGCAGGCTCCCCACTGAGCAGGGAGCCTGACTTGGGTTTTGATCCCAGGAATCCAGGGATCATGACCTGAGCCAGAGGTAGATGCTTAACCAACTAAGCCATGCAGACGCCCTCCATTGTACAATTTTATCACTCAGTTCTTTTTCTACTGCTAGAGGAAAATGACACTTTTTACAGGGCCTACAGTAAATTAATACCTTTAACAAATTGTAATTTTAAATTTTATTTGGGGTTATAGTTAAGGCTCAAGTACTTGAAAAGCCATTAAACTTGAAGATAAGGCTTTTAAGCAGTTATAGGCACGTTTTGATTATAAACACTGAAGTAAATTGAAGAAATAAGTTCTATCCAGGTTTAGCGGAGTTAAATACTGCTAAACAATTAGGACTATGGGGGATTAAGAGAAACTACTTAATTGCATCAAAGTGTTTTTATGTTACTGAACAAATATTTCAATGAGGAGATCAATGTTCTTGTTTATGAGGTTAATGTTTAGTCCTTACTAGGTTTAGTCCTTAATAACCATACTAACTCCTCTTGGTTAACCATTTCTATGGCAATCCTGATGATCAGACTAGAGAGCCATAATTTTAGCATCAGTGTTTATCTTGTGTGGGGTTTCTTCATAGGGAGTTTATGGGCACAAAGGAACACATGGACAGTCCTCAGTGATTCAGTGGATTCCAGAAAAAGTCAAATCAACTTCTCTTGAAAAAAAAACCTTAGCGGCTTAAGTCCTGGTCATCAGTTTGGTAGGTCCATAAACTAGTTTTCTATTAATTAACCCGGAATTGGTCAAAATGGTCGAAACTTAATAACCCTCACAAAACTCACAAGATAATAATGGTTAACCTAGATGCCAATATCAACTTTTATAATGAAGGAGTTTTTTCCCCAGGGAAAGGAGTGCCTGTACTCATTATTCAAGATAGCCCAATTTTCTTTTCCAAAATCTGAAAAATGAATTAAAAAAAAAAAAGGCTCAAAGAAACTAGAATTAGAGCAAGTGGAATCGAATAATATTGAAGGTATTTCTTCCAAACTGCAGAAAAATTTCCTCCAGTGGGTCACAATTCTTATAATGAACCTAGATGTCTACAACTGAAGTTTCTATACTTTGGATGTGAATAATAAACATAATAAGAATAAACTCTAATAAATTCTCTTTATTTTCCCAGTTTTCAAGATTCCAAATAAAACACTGATAATAACATTTGTTATTTTCTATCAATTATCTGGTATGATTTCCTTCATCCTTGACTCAGATACTTCATCAATGAAAAGCCAACATTTTGCAAACCAATTATTGAAGCAATTTATTTTGGGAAGTATTTAAATGATCAGTGTATTGATTTATATTCTACTACCAAATGGAAATTATGTACAAATTCTGGTGGATCTTGCTATAACCAAAGTTATAAATGCAGGCTGAAATCAGTGTTTATAGAAAATGCCCAATGCTGGCAGATAATATAAATATTTGAGAGTATATTTATTGCATTTAAGGGTTAACTATGTTATATGTTATTTTCCTTTCTATACATTTATCTTTTATATATGTTTACATTTTACTCTGAAATTTTTTTGAATTTTTTTTTTAAGTAAGCTCTATATCCAACATTGGTCTTGAACTCATGACCCGAAATTGAGGCTCACATGCTCTATAGACTGAGCCAGCCAGGTCCCCCTACTCTGATCACTTTTAGAAGCTGTCCACAGGTTAAAGCAATGCTACCTTGATATGCAATGGAAAACATGAAATTTTGAGATGATGTGTTTCCCAAAGTTAAGATTTGTCTGGTACTGAAAACATTTATATTTCATTTTCTTATTGTCTTCAGTTTCTACTTTTTATGACTGATTGTCATATATTGATAAACTAGAGAACTATATCTTATTGTTTTCAAGATTTCAGTTTGCTACTATTTCTTTTGTAATAAGTCCCTAAATTTCCACACTTTCTGCAAGTCACCTGAAAAACACACACACAAAAGGTCCCAATATTTATGGATTGCCTAGTGTGCACTGGGCTTTTCATACAAGATCAGGAGGCATTTTTGGTGTCTTTGATGTGTGTTTCTTCTCATAGTGGGTATGTAGAGTAGGAGCACACCTGGACACATTTTCCAAACTTGATAATTTTCCCCAAGTTTTCATTATAACCCCATCAAGACAGGAATCACACTGTAATGAACTAGTTTGTAGTTTGCAATTAGTTTGTAATCACATGATTGATAAGAGATTTCCCAAATACCATTTTGGCCTCTTTACATCCAGTGTAAGAAAACAGTGGAATACAAATAAATATGACAACATTATAGGTAGGAAATGTTTTCCCAATCCCAGAAGAGGCAGGAAGCTTTGCAGGGAAGCTACCTTAGAGAGGGTTCTCTCCCCTGCCCTGAGGGATGGATGGGACCTAGAATCTCCTCACTTCAGAATAGTTGGAAAACTTGGAAGACTTCCAAGGTTGACCTACTTGGGTGGCTGGTGCCCTAGAAAACCCCTCCTCAGGCATGTTGTATTAAGCCCCACTGGGACACCTTGGCTCTCCTTGGACTCCCCATTCTGCTTCCTGCCTCCAGCACCTTGCCTCCACACCTTGAGCTGTTGGCTTGGCATCAGCTGATTTTCAGGGTCCTTTCTTCCCACCTCTGCTGCTACACAGGGGGCCCAGACTACAGTGGGGGAGAAGCTGATGGAATGCCAGGAGCTTCTTCACCATGACACTGGTTCTGCTTCCTTAGAGGTTCCCCTGAAGTGTCTGCAGGTTTGGGAATTAGGGCAGTGCTGGGATTCATGAGATCCAAATCATGCTGAGTATTCAGGGACTGTAATGACTGATGTTGCCTCAGAGGCGTGCTCTGGGGCTGGCTGTGTTTTCTCATCACAGGTCCTGCTTGGGGATGAGGGCAGAGAGAAGTGAGTGCTTTGTGGTTCCTTCCCAGCGGAGGTGGGTGTGCAGTGCATGTCACAGCCCACCTGTCCAGTGAGCCCTTGGGTGCTGCCAACTTGGCTGAGGCCATCAGAGGATAAAAGCTCTTTTCTGGGGATTTGGCCCCATTTTCCATCAGGCACAAAAGTGAGGGTTGTGCAGCTCCCACAGAAGCTCCCAGAGAGCAGGATCCTGCCCAACTTCCAGGTACTTTTCCCTTCTGAGGTCCCTGAGTCCAAATGTGGAAGCAAACCTGGTTACCTTATTTTACTTTATTGTTAATTCCTATTAGGGGGTAGCATCTACCCTTTTGTGGACTATCACCGTGTCCACTAATCTTTAAGTGTTGGAAAGAGAAATGAATATTCTTTGTTAATGTTAAACATATATACTCACTATTCACATTCTGTATGAATAGTTTCATTAGATATTGAATATCTAATGAAAATTAGATATACATTTTATAGATAAATAATATAAAAGTGTTTAGGCTTTGGTCGATTTGTTTCATTGGTGGAGCAATTTCCATGTGATAGACATTTACCTGAAAAAGATGACACTAATGAAAAAAATAAGAAATTTCTGTGCCATGGATTTACACAGAATATAAGGAGGGGTTCCTGGGTGGCTCAGTCAGTTAAGTTCCTGACTCTTGATTTCAGCTCAGGTCATGAGATTGATCCCTGTGTTGGGCTCTGAGGTAGGCATGGAGCAGGCTTAAGATTCAGTCTCTCTCTTTCTCCCTCTTCCCCACTCATGCTTTCTTTTTCTTTCTCTATCTGTCCAAAATGGTTGGATGGATGGATGGATGGATGGATGGATGGATGGATGGGTAGAGGATGGATGGTTGGATGGATAAATAGAATATATGGAATAATCTTCCTAGCCAAAGAAAATTACAGTAGGGTATATTACAAAATGATGTTAAATCAGGAAAATTAGCATGTTAGGTTATTATATAAATTGTGCATTTACTTACTGTTAACATAGGAACAGTTCATACTAAATCTATGAGATACTTGTTGTAATGGAATAGGAAACCAAATCGATCCTAGATCTATGTCATATGCTTATCTTCTATTAAGCTTAGCATTGAGGACAACTAGAATGTATTCAATTAATATGTGTGAGTGTTAGATTTTTCATAGCTTGGAAGAGTAGTTTTTGTAGTGGGCGTGGGAAAAGTATAGAAAGGGGATCAAGGTGTTAGGTGCTGGTGTGTGAGGTAGGGACAGGATGGCATACTCAAAAATACTTTAAATTTTCTTTTTTATAGGATTTTTATGCTTAATATGTGCTGTTTTATTTATCCCTGCTCTTTCTCCTGAAGCACATTTTTACAAGAAAATCTTCACAAAGCTCAGTACCATTGACCTGCTTCACTATGTGCTTCTACAGTGACTGGTACATAGGAAGCACTCAATAGCATGATCAACTATTAACCTTTAAAAGATTCTCAAATAGGCTATAATTACACGGAACTGACACTCAGCTCTTTATGGTCCACAATAGTTCTTACATCCAGAAAAGCCACATCCTACCAACCCTTATCCCATAAGACAAATTGGAAAAGTCTTGGCTCATAACAATGTAAACAATAAGATGAATTAGTTTTCAATTTTTCCTTGCTACTTGCAGGTAAGCAGCCCTACAGTTCAGCTGAGCTATGGATTCACAATAAGTGATTATTTTAGGAATTGTGCTTCACCCAAGTCCACTACTTTTTTAAATTTTTATTTAAATTCAATTAATTAACATATAGTATATTATTAGGTTCAAAGGTAGAGGTCAGTGATTTACCTCTTGCATATAACATCCAGTGCTCATTCCATCACCCAGTTACCCCATCCTGTCACCCCCCGCTTCCTGCCCCTCTAGCAATCCTCAGTTTGTTTTCTATAGTTAAGAATCTCTTATGGTTTGTCTCCCTCTGTGATTTTGTCTTATTTTATTTTTCTCTCCCTTCCCCTGTGATCCTGTTTTGTTTCTTAAATTCCACATATGAGTGAAATCATGATAATTGTCTTTCTCTGATTGATTTATTTCACTTAGCATAAAACTCTCCATCCATGTCATTGCAAATGATAAGATTTCATTTTTCCGATAGCGGAGTAATATTCTATTGTGTGTGTGTGTATATATATATATATATATATATATATATATATATATACTGATGCCACCCGCCCGACATCTTCTTTGTCCAGTCATCTGTTGATGGGACATCTGTGCTCTTTTATAGTTTAGCCATTATGGACATTGAGGCTATAATCCACTACTTTAGAAGAGAACTTGCTAGCTCTTCACCTTTCAAGATTTATTTTTTAAAACATTGGTGTCACCAAGTTCTGATGTTTATATAAAAAATTATTTTCTTCTTAGGTGTTTTAGAACTTGAGTTTTGCCTGATTATTTATTAACCAGACAACAATTTGCCACTTTTAAAATCCTGAAATTATGCATATATATATATATATATATATATATATATATATAATGTGTGTGTGTGTGTATATATATATATATATATATATATATATATATATATATATATATATATATCACTGTGCCCAAAGGTGACATTTGGACCTGGAACACATTACAGTGTTGAGCCACATCCCCTTAACTCTCATCAGCCCAGAAGAGATTTAATCTGTTTGCATTTGATTTGATTGCTTTTACCTGATACATGTCATTAAGTACCAAATAAAATAAGGAAAAATAGATAAAAGTGTATTGAAAATGTAACTGTTTAAAACATTTAGCAAATCCCTCAGTCTTATCAAATTTTTTAAAGTGTGTTTTAATATCTCCAGGGGTGCAATTCTTCTGAATGGCTATACTTGACTTCCTTTGGGAAGAATGGGCTGAACTTGGCATGATCATAGTATATTTTAAAAGAAATCAAATCCAATATAAAGAAATCAATGTTTAGATGTTTATTCATTTGTTTATATTCATTTATTTGTTCCTTTGACCAATGTCTATTAATTTCCAGGATATAAAAATTAACAAGTCTATTCCACTGCTTTGCAAAGAAATCAAGAGCAGCCCGAGTGGCTCAGTGGTTTAGTGCCGTCTTCAGCTCAGGGCGTGCTGCTGGAGACCCAGGATCAAGTCCCACGTCGGGCTCCCTGCATGGAGCCTGCTTCTCCCTCTGCCTGAGTCTCTGCCTCTCTCTGTCTCTCATGAATAAACAAATAAAATCCTAAAAAAGAAATCAAATTTGAAACAGAGCTACTATACTGAAAGAATATTAATGTACCCTGGCCTCCTTTTTATTTGTCTTTAAATTTGTCAAAAACCCATGGTTTGTACTATATTTCTTTTTCATTTATGTTTTCATGTTGAGAGAATAAAGGAAAATAGGGGGAAAAATTACTATCTTATAAGTGGGTAGCTCCGAATGTATATCACAGGCAAATATTTTTCTATGCCTTATGTGTTTAAAAAAATAAATTTAGGTTTGTTAAGCACAGAAAATGTTAGTATTAACCTAAAATCAAATAAGCCCTGGTCATATATGATGAATTTAAATATACTATTTAAATTACTCCTATATCCAGATGGTTTGATAATTTATCAATAATGCTTATAAGAAAAAAGATATCTGTTGCTATTAGGAAGGGTTCTGTTTCTTTTTCTGGGTCTTGCTTCAAGGAGGTTACCTGGGTCCAGGTTCTGGTCCTCCCTTTTAGGTCCAGCTTTGGAAATTCTGTTCAGGAACTGCATCATGCTATCTAAAGTACAGTGGGACACTGTGTAAGCCAGAGTATCTAAATGTTCCTTTATTTAAAACTCAAAATGTGACTATATAATAAGCAAAGAACTTTACTGATCAACACATTCCTTCTTTGTGGAAATATTTACTCAAAAAGGTCATTTATTGCCTAATGGCTTAATTGGTGAGCATGAAACCAAAGTAAGAGGCTAATCAGAGGTCTTTCTGACTAGGGGTGCTGGTCACCCAAGCCATTCATCTAGGCTGTAGATGTAAAATCATCAGGTAATTAGGATCATTGTGACAACTGGTCAGACTTCCTGTGTCCAAAATTCATTAAAGAATCACAGACAAATGCTGCCTCTCTGACCTTGTATCTATGCTTCATATTGATCATCTTTTCTCCCCCCACAGCCTGTCTCCGGACAGGTAGCCCACACCACACACCTAACTTGGTCCACCATCACATTCTCCTGGTCTGCCTCCCTGAGATTGTATCACCGCACCCTGACTATAATTTTGGAGTCTCCCAAAACTTTCCAGTCACCTTTTCCTGATAATTCGCTTGTTTATCAAGTCTATGATAAAATTTATAGACCAACTATTTTATCACTAGCTTGTGGATGTGTCCATTTCTCAATAGGCAAGCTGAATTACCAATGTGTCAATAATTTGTTTCCATTCACTACTTATAAAGTATATTTTGATTCATGGTCCTGCTGTCAGCTGCTATTTTTTGGCTTAAATGGAATTTCCTGTGTTTGAGATTCCAGTTAAAATGCATGTTACAAATACAAAGGATTAAATTAACAGTAAGCTGAGTACATTTCCTCTTTCTAGTCATTCTATGCTATGGCCTTTTAAAAAATTTCCAGTTTTATTGGGATTAAATTGACATAGAACACTATATAAATTTAGAGTTGACAAGCATTAGGATTTGACTCACAAATATTGTAAAATGATCACCACAGTAAGTCTAGTTAACATTTTTCATGTCATAGAGATACAAAAAAAAAAAAAAAAAAGAAAGAAAGCAAGAGATTTGACATTTTGTAATGAGAACTCTTAGAGTTTATTTACTCTTAACAACTTTCAAATATACCGTACATCATCATCAACAATAGTCATCATGTTGTACCTGACATCCCCAGTACTTATAACTGGAAATTACACCTTTTGGACACCTTCATCCAATTCTCTTTCCACCCACTCTACTCCTCTGGTAATCACAGATCAGATTATTTTCCTCTATGAGTTATTTTTATTTGGTCTAAATCCCACATGTAAAAGACATCAAGTGTTTGCTTTGTCTGACTTTTTTCACTTAGGATAATGCTCTCATGTTGTTGCAAATGACAAGATTATTTCCTTTTTATGACTGAATAATTTCAATTGCATATGTATACTAAAACTTCATTTATCCATCAGTGGGTACTTAGATTGATTCCATGTCTTGGCTATAATAGGTAATGATGCAATGAATCTGGGGGTCCAAAGAGCTCTTCCACATAGTGCTCTCTTTTAGAGATGTTCCCAGAAGTAGAGTTGCTAGATCTTATGGTAATATTATTTTTAACTTTTTTTTTTCAAGATTTTATCTATTTATTCATGATAGAGAGAGGCAGAGACACAGGCAGAGGCAGAAGCAGGCTCCATGCCGGGAGCCCAACATGGGACTCGATCCCGGGACTCCAGGATCACACCCTAGGCCAAAGGTAGGCACCAGCCCACTGAGCCACCCAGGGATCCCCTTATTTTTAATTTTTAAAGGCATCTTCATAGTATTTTGTTTAGTGGATGCACCAATTTACATTCCTACTAACAGTGCACAGGGCTCCCTTTCCTCCAGCCTTTGGTAACTCCTGTTGCTAGATCCTGACAGGTGTGAGGAGCTATCTTGCTGTGGGTTTGATTTGCATTTCCCTCATGCTTAGTGATACTGAGTACCTTTTCATGTATTTGTAGGCTATCTGTATCTTTGAAAAAAAAAAGTCTGTTCAGGTCCTTTACTCATTTTGATTTGATTATTTGGGAGGTTTTTGGGTTTTGTTGTTGTTTTTGTTATTGAGTTGTATTAGTTCTTCATAGGTCTTGGATATTAACTCCTCACCAAATATATGGTTTGCAATTTTTTTTTCTGTTTTCATAGATTTTCTTTGCATTTTTTGGATCACTTCTCGCTGTGCAGAAGCTTTTTAGTTTTATATAATCCCACTTATTTATTTTTTATTTTGTTGCGTGGGCATTACATGTTATATTTTAAAAATCATTGCCAACCCACGCCAAGAAGCTTTTTTCCTATGTTTTCCTCTAGGAATTTTATGCATTTTGGTCTTATATTAGGTCTTCCATCCATTTTGAGTTATTTTGTGAGCAGTGTGAGGTAGGGGTATAGTTTCATTTTTTTAAATGTGAATATCCAATTATTCCAGGACCATTTATTGAAGAGAGTACCTTTTCTGCACCAAGTATTCTTGGCTCCCTTGTCAAATATTAGTGAATCGTGTTTGTATGAGTTGATTTCTGGGCTGTTGATTCTTTTTCATTGTTCTATATGTCTGATAGTTCTGATTATTTTACCTTTACTATATATGGCTTAAAATCAAGAAGGGTGATGACTCCTGCTTTCTTCTTTCTCAGGATTACTTTGACTATTCAAGGTCTTTTGTGGTTCCTTAAAATTTTAGAATTTATTTTCTACTTCTGTAAAAATGTCATTAGAATTTTGACAGAGATTACATTGAATCTATAGATGGCTTTGAGAAGTATGGACATTTTATTTTTTATTTTTTGGACACTTTAACAATATTAATTGTTCCAATCAATGAACATGGGATTTACATACTGATAGTAACTCAATCAAGATTTCAGCTGAAGTAAGTAAAGTTGTTTTCTTTCCCAGGACCATTCTCATTCAAAGGTCCTCTATTACTGATTATTAATACTCTGCAGTAATTCTCTTACAGATTTGTACATATGTAGCTCTGAGACAATCCATATTTCATGATTATTTTCTTTGTAATATGGTTTGATATTTTTTAATTCCATCACAATGCCAATGGCTCACCATAGGTAATCACTATTTCCCTTTTTCTTTCCATATTTCCCTTTTATAAAACTAGATATGTTAAGAATTTAGCAAAAGACAATTTAAATTTGTTTAAATAGGTAACTCTTTTTCTTTCTTTCTCTTTTCTTCCTTCCTTCCTTTCCTTCTTATTTATAACTCGGTGAATTCTTAAAGTTGTTTTCTAATAGTCTTGTGTACACCAAAAATTTATGGAATGATAAATAAAAGAGTTGTTTAAAAATAATTCTGTTACATAGCTATCTGGTTCTCTCTTTAATAGTAAAATGGAGAAAAATCAAACAATGGTTACAGAATTCATCCTATTGGGATTTTGTCTTGGCCCAAGGATTCAGATGGTTCTCTTTGGGCTCTTCACCCTGTTCTACGCCTTCACCCTGCTGGGGAATGGGCTCATCCTGGGGCTCATCTCACTGGACCCCAGACTGCACACCCCCATGTACTTCTTCCTCTCCCACCTGGCCATCGTCGACATAGCCTATGCCTGCAACACGGTGCCCCAGATGCTGGTGAACCTCCTGAGGCCAGACAAGCCCATCTCCTTTGCTGGCTGCCTGACGCAGACCTTTCTCTTTTTGACTTTTGCTCTGATAGAATGTCTTCTCCTGGTGGTGATGTCCTATGACCGGTATGTGGCCATTTGCCACCCCCTCCGCTATTCTGTGATCATGAGCTGGAGAGTCTGTATCACCCTGATGGTGGCTTCCTGGGCATGTGGCTCCCTGCTGGCCCTGGTCCATGTGAGCCTCATCCTGAGGCTGCCCTTCTGTGGGCCTCATGAAATCAACCACTTCTTCTGTGAAATCCTGTCTATCCTCAAGCTGGCCTGTGCTGACACTAGGCTCAACCAAGTGGTCATCTTTGTTGCCTGCATGTTTATCTTAGTGGTGCCCCTCTGCTTGGTGCTGGTGTCCTACTCACGCATCCTGTTGGCCATCCTGAGGATCCAGTCTGGGGAGGGCCGCAGAAAGGCCTTCTCCACCTGCTCCTCCCACCTCTGTGTGGTGGGGCTCTTCTTTGGCAGCGCCATTGTCATGTACATGGCCCCCAAATCCAACCACCCTGAAGAGCAGCAGAAGATCCTTTTCTTGTTTTACAGCCTTTTCAACCCTATGCTGAACCCACTGATCTACAGCCTAAGAAATACAGAAGTCAAGAGTGCCCTGAGAAGAGCAATGTGCAAGAAAAGTCATTCCCAATTGGAGTGACATTGGAATCACCAGGCTGAGTGTTAGATTAGTGCCCAAATCCAGGAAATTTCACTGCTCTCTTCTTAGATCTGCCTAAAGGACACAAGAGCAAGCCTTCTCTCTTCTTTTGAATGAAAAGGTTTAGATATGTTAACTTTCATTGATTATCTAGCAGGTGTGATTTTATCAGATATGATTTTTTTTCTTTGCTCATTGAATTTAATATCTGAAATTAAAAATTGTTTTAATCCATTTTCTGGGTCCCATCAATTGAATACAGCCTATCTATGTCTCTAACCCTAAGTATTTAAAACACAAAAACTGCGTATATCATAGGATTTGGAAAAAAAAAAAAACCCTGCAATAAAGGGCAATGACCCCCTAAACCCAGAGGCACACTTGTCCATTCTCCTAAAATTTTACTTGCCCTGCTAAAGACAACTGTTAAAGAATAACTCAGAGATATTTATTTAGTGTTTTGCATGATGGTGAGAAATTTTAAATGAAAATTATTGACTCAGGGAGGAATGAGCAGGCTGAGCAAAGGAACAAAATTAATGCAAAGTCTATTGGACAAAGGAGGAGAAGGAAAAATCTGTAGACAATGTGAGAACAGTGCATATTATTCACAAGCTTCAGAAATAAACTGGTTACTAGTAGCTAGCAAAGGAGCCAAGCTGGGTATTCTCTCCCTGAATAGGCTGATAAGGGGTAGCAAAGAAAACAATTTGAGCTGTTTATGGATTCTCCAGAAAATTTTGAGTGTTGAGCTGCAAATTATGTAGATATACAAACTATATCAATATGTAGTTTTCTGGTGTCTTGTTATCAGCACTTCCCCCTGGGTGCATCATTTCCCTCATTAGATGTCTCATCCTTGAAATAGGAAATTTGACCAGAGAGTGCAAGTGGCTAGTATAGTATAGCTGGCTATTCTCATTTAGTAGTGGATTGATTTTTACTGATTCATTCTACATTAAAAATCCAATAATAAGTCATGAACCCTGTACATTTCAGGTGGCTTTGTAGGATGTTACCTATAAAATCCACCTTCTTTAATATTTTGTTTATTTATTTGAAAGAGAGAGTGTGAGTATGGGCAGGAGCAGAGGGAGAGAAGGAAGCACACTCTTCGCTGAGCATAGAATAGAGCCCAACGTGGGGCTCGAACCCACAACACTGAGATCATGACCTGAGCTGAAATCAAGAGTTGGAGGCTAAGCTGCCGGAGCCATCGAGGCACCCCTAAAATCCACTTTGTATACACACATACCAGAAAGTAGGAAATGTCAGGCTTTTGCCTTGACAGTCTGGCTCAGACAATAGTTTGTTGTGCTAGCTAGTTAAGCCCTCAGTACTTAACCACAACAGTGTACATTGTGTATACCAACATCCGTGTTATCAATAAAGAAGAACAAGGCTAAATTATCCCAAAGATGGATGTGTTATGTGAAAGAGGGTGTACTTCCAGCCTCATGTACCACAGTAAGTCGATCTATGCTCTGTAAGGCCTAGAAGGTGAGATCATTTATGAGAAGCTGGTTGTCATGGATAATGACTCCTAAGGGCAGAGTCATAAAAATATTTGGACTTTTAGGGAAACAGAGAACATAAAGCAAATGGGAACCAAGGCCGTTCTTAGTGAGATTGGTGATTAGTTGAGCTAAGACCCAGAATCAAGATAACAACACCATAATATATGCCCCCACGCACCTCTCGGCTAGTCAATGCACTTCACATATTTAATCCTCAAAACAGCCCTTTGGGGCAAAAAAACATTTTCCCTCACTTTACTTATAGGGAAACTGAGGCACAGGGATGTCGAGTAACTTGCCCAGTATCAAAATGCTGAATGTCTAGTCCCAGATTAAACTGAGGCAATCAGATCCTTGACCTTATAGTCATAGCCACATGGCCTCTTTGGAACTATCTGTGGATAATGATCAGAGAAATGGAGGTAGTGAAACAAAACCAGTGACAAAGACCAAGTGATGGGCATTAGGCTTCTGACAGAAGCTTTTGTTTGCTAGAGGAAGCACCTTAACTGTAAACTGATATGTAAACAGTGGGTGTGGCAACAAGGAAGAATTTGACTCCAAGGGTCAGAGACCAAGAAAGGCTCGCCTGGGCCATAAACTGTGCAGGGAAGCAGGAAAGGGGAAGACAGATGATTCAGTGTCGCACTGATGAAGTAGTGTTGGAGTAGAATTAGAATGGATGCTTGATAGTAGTTAATCTAAAGGTGCCCTTTCCCAAGACAAAGGAATTTAGATTTCATTTTTGGTGTTGAATATTGTTATGATCTTTCAGGTGGCATTTTATGGAACACTGCTCAGCTAGGTATCAAGTTTCACAGGTTAAGATGGGAGCTCCCCAAGGGTAGGAACTGGAGTCTGTTCATCACTTTTTCATCCACACTAACACACTACCTAGCACATAGGAGGCACTCAAGCATTGGTCGGGTACATTCATGAGCCTTTATCAATTAGCTATACACAACTTTCAATGTTAAACTATCTTATGATTTCTACATTTTTCAAAATCCTTCTATTTGCAAAACAGAGTATGATAGAAAACAATTGCAGCTAAAATTTATTTAGTAATGTCTGTGTACCAGACACCATGTTATATTCTTTAGATGTAATCCTCACATCAGAGCTGTGAAGTATTAATGGTACTTTCATTTATAGAAGGTAAGCTGAGGTTTAGAGAATTAAGTAACATACTCAATGTCATAGTAGAATCAGAATTCAGATCTAGTTAATCCAATCTAGATTAACTGTGAATGATCCTTTTGTAAAGGACCTTCTGATACTTACATCTTCAATGGCTAGGTGAAGGCTCATGTCATAGTAGTCAACAAATGCTGAAGAATGAAACTAGACCACTCTCTTGGACCATACACAAAGATAAACTCAAAATGGATGAAAGATCTAAATGTGAGACGAGATTCCATCAAAATCCTAGAGGAGAACACAGGCAACACCCTTCTTGAACTTGGCCACAGTAACTTCTTGCAAGATACAACCATGAAGGCAAGAGAAACAAAAGCAAAAATGAACTATTGGGACTTCATCAAGATAAGAAGCTTTTGCACAGCAAAGGATACAGTCAACAAAACTAAAAGACAACCTACAGAATGGGAGAGGATATTTGCAAATGACATATCAGATAAAGGGCTAGTTTCCAAGATCTATAAAGAACTTATTAAACTCAACAGCAAAGAGACAAACAATCCAATCATGAAATGGGCAAAAGACATGAAGAGAAATCTCACAGAGGAAGACATGGACATGGCCAACACGCACATGAGAAAATGCTCCGCATCACTGGCCATCAGGGAAATGCAAATCAAAACCACAATGAGATCCCACCTCACACCAGTGAGAATGGGGAACATTAACAAGGCAGGAAACCACAAATGTTGGAGAAGATGTGGAGAAAAGGGAACCCTCCTGCACTGTTGGTGGGAATGCGAACTGGTGCAGCCACTCTGGAAAACTGTGTGGAGGTTCCTCAAAGAGTTAAAAATAGACCTGCCCTAGACCCAGCAATTGCACTGTTGGGGATTTATCCCAAAGATACAGATGCAGTGAAATGCCGGGACACCTGCACCCCGATGTTTCTAGCAGCAATGTCCACAATAGCCACACTGTGGAAGGAGCCTCGGTGTTCATCGAAAGATGAATGGATAAAGAAGATGTGGTCTATGGATACAATGGAATATTCCTCAGCCATTAGAAACGACAAATACCCATCATTTGCTTCGACGTGGATGGACCTGGAGGGTATTCTGCTGAGTGAAATAAGTCAATCGGAGAAGGACAAACATTATATGGTCTCATTCATTTGTGGAATATAAATAATAGTGAAAGGGAATAAAGGGGAAAGGAGAAAAAATGAGTGGGAAATATCAGAAAGGGAGACAGAACATGAGAGACTCCTAACTCTGGGAAATGAACTAGGGGTGGTGGAAGGGGAGGTGGGCGGGGGGTGGGGGTGAATGGGTGACGGGCACTGAGGGGGGCACTTGATGGGATGAGCACTGGGTATTATTCTGTATGTTGGCAAATTGAATACCAATAAAAAATAAATTTATTATTAAAAAATAAAAAACAAATGCTGACTCATACACGGTCATTTCGCCTAGACTCCTATCCAAAAAAACTCCATATATTTCTGGTTTTATATATATAAAATATGTAGCTTCCTCAAATATGTAACTTAAATATAGTAGCTATTGTTATCCTTACAAAGTTAGCCATCTTGTCCATCAGTCACTTTAGTTTCAAATGCACTCAGTTCTTGCAAAAAATTTCTAATAGGGTGAATATTAATGACTAATTATGTCTCATTTGCCAGTGATTACAGGAGAATTACAAACATATTATATTACTCCTTAATATTAAAAAAAGAGCTATGTATATTTGTTTCTAATATGTAGAAGCCAAGATATGAGCCTTTTTTTTTTTAAGATATGAGCCTTTTAAAAAAAAGCGTGCCAATTTGTGAAAGCCTCTGATTACAGTATGCCAGGAGGTGCTTGTACTAGCAAGATGGTGGAGAATTAGGGGTTGTAACTACTAAAATGATCGGGTGGGATGCTGTAGGTGGGAGCTAGTTCACAAGCCATTTGAAATTGGATTTCTGGGTGTCTTTGGCATGTGGAGTGGGCACTGACAACCACTGACCTGTAGGTTGATTGTTTTTTCTTTTTTAGATGGCGTAGACCAGAGCTTCTCTGGTGTGCATACAAATCATTAAAGATCTTGCAGAAATACAGGTTATGATTCAGCAGCCCTGAATGGGATGGGCAGAGATTTGCATTTCTAACAATCTCTTCTATCTTGCTGATGATGCTGAGCCACAGTCCATACTTTGAATGTTCATGCAGTGGAGAAGCATGGTTAAATCTATGGTTCTTAGGGAGGAAAGCGGGAGGAGATTTCTAATGGGGTCTCACCAGATGTCACAGTTGTGATATATTTTCCGAGACCACAGGGAAGTGTCTGCTTTCCTTCCTTCTTAATGAAATTTGATTAGAGCACTACTTCAACTTCATCTGGTTTTTTGTTTTGCTTGTTCTCTGCTATTTGTTTGCTTTTCATTTGTGCAACACCATTGAGTCAAGAGAAGAAGTGTGTTTGTGAGCATAGTCTGGTTTTGTCCTGGGAGGGCTGGCTGGCACAGAGGCAGGACTTCTGCGTTCCTACCTTAAGTCTAACAATTCCATCAGGTTTCTGTGTGACTTTAGAAAAGTCACTTGATTCTTCCGGGCATTGGTTTTCCCACCTGTAAAATGAAATGTCAGACTAGATGATCTGTAAGTACCTCTAATTCTATGCGTCTCTGCTAACTTCCTAGCATTTCGATTTTTTTCTCTTACTAGGAGACAAAATTAAATGGATTTTTTTAAAATTTTTATTTATTTATGTATTATAGTCACACACACACAGAGAGAGAGAGAGAGAGAGAGAGAGAGGCAGAGACACAGGCAGAGGGAGAAGCAGGCTCCATGCACCGGGAGCCCGATGTGGGACTCGATCCCGAGTCTCCAGGATCGCGTCCTGGGCCAAAGGCAGGCGCTAAACCGCTGTGCCACCCAGGGATCCCTTAAATGGATTATTTTGAGAATAACTGAATGCAATGAATTCCTAAACCTTGCATGTGGTAGGAATTCAAAAGTAAACACCAAATTAGTAAAGAGGTTGCACATGTTATTATCTTGGAAGTATAGATGGCATAAGATGTAGAGAATAAGACATATTCCATATGAACTGTCCCCCTTAAAAAAAAAAAAAAAACAGTTCTGTTATCCTGTTTGGAAAGGGTTAAGAATACTGTTCATTTGCAAAGGGTCCCAGATCTCTGTCTGGTGTTGCGTAACTGGCATAATAACATTAAGAGTTTCCATATATTGACTGCTTATTTCACACCAAGTACTATTCTATGAGGACATATCCATTAATATCAATCTAATCTTTACAACAATTCCCAATGGTAAGTTTTACCATTAGATTTCATTCATCATGAAAAAAATCAAGGCACAGAGATGTTAAGGACCCCTCAAGTGGCACAGCAGGACTCTCACCTAAGTCTTCCAAGACCATGGCTGAAGACTGTGTCTATAACTTCTAAGTTACACAGTCCCCCACACACAGCCCGACCTATGGCGCCCTGCTTATCTATGATAAACTAAAGCTCAAGAAGAGTAAGACTGAATTTTTCACTGGCCTGAAAATTCATCCTAAGAAAGAGGATGATAATATACCTAATATATTTCAACATATATAAAACTGAAGGGTAATATGCAAATCCATGAAAAAAGTGAACAAAATATGTAGATACAGACTATTCACAACACAAATCACAAAAACACAAATCAAGAATAAATATGAAGATGCCTTCATCCTTAATCAGAAAAATATACTTTAAAATGAGAACTTACATTTTGATCAACAGATTGTAAAGGGAGAAAAAAAAGCCAATACTATATATTAGTGCTGAGTATGTGGGTCAAAATAAACATTCACACACTGTTGGTGGCAGTATAAATAGGCATAGATTTTGATGCTAAAAAAAAAAAAATTGGAAATATCAGAGCACCTGGGTGGCTCAGTGGTTGAGCCTCTGCCTTTGGCTCAGGTTTTGATCCTGGGGTCCTGGGATCGAGTCCCACATCAGGCTCCCTGCAGGGAGCCTGCTTCTCCCTCTACCTATATCTCTGCCTCTGTGTGTGTGTCTTTCATGAATAAATAAAATCTTTAAAAAAAATTGGAAATCTCTATTCAACACTAAAAAATAGAAATACCAATCCTAAGAACCTAGAGAAGTACTCAACATATGTGATTGCACAAAGAAATGTGTACAAGTAATTTGAATTGAAATTTTTCATAAAAGATTCCAAATAATCTGAAATTTATTCATTTTGGACTTAGTAAATTATAAGAAGTGCATATGCAGCATATCAAAAAGAACAAGTACTCTCTATAATGGGCTATAATAGAGTTACTCCTCAAATAGCTAAATGAAGAAAATAAGTCACACTGAAAAAACTTTTAATTTTGTAGGAGAAACTTCTAGCTCTTCATAAAGTCATATAGATGTATGTATACACATGGGTGCACATGTGTGTGTTTATAAATGTAAAGATGAATGTAAGGATGATACACACTAAGTACTCAACAGAGGTTGCTTTTATACTTCTGTGTTTTTTAATAATCTTACAGTGAACATGTATTGACATAATTTTTTTAAAAAAGCCTTCTTTCAAGGCATTTCTGGTCTTTTGAGTCATCAAATATTTATCAGTACACATTTTTCACATATCTTAGTTAAAGCCAAAATTAAGCAACTAAAAGCAATTTAGAATCTTCTTGGAGTGCTAAATCATACCAAGGTGTCTCTTTGAAAATATCCTTTTATAGCTATTTACTTTATTATTCCATATTTTGCTGTAATGTTTAGATAAGGTGACTTGTGTTATTAACTGAAATAATTTGAATGAGAAACCAAGTAAGATGCAGGGGCACCTGGGTGGCTCAGTGGTCGAGCATCTGTCTTTGGCTCAGGTTGTGATCCCAGGGTTCTGGGATCAAGTCCCACATCGGGCTCCTCACAGGGAGCCTGCTTCTCCCTCTTCCTGTGTCTCTGCCTCTCTTTCTCTCTGTGTCCCTCATGAAGGAATGAATGAAGGAAGGAAGGAATAAATAAGAAACTAAACAAGATCCAAAGTAACCTATGATTCCCCAGACTCTAAACCAACTACAAAAAACAATGACATAAATAAAAACCCAGTTTATTGTGCCATAAAGAGATGATGTTTACCATGTGAATTGATCGTGGAAGCTACTAATATTTTAGTTTTAGAGTTACCAGCCTTTCCTCATTCCTTTTATCTCCATAAAAATGTTGAGTAATGCATTTGTGGGCTAAAGGGTAACAGAAAAGCCCCAAACCAAAGGGATTTTACAGAACAAAAG